>NW_015150629.1:214454-220055 GCF_000732505.1 Cyprinodon variegatus | reverse complement strand
CTTTTCAAGATGATGCAAAGTTAAATTTGATACTGTTGCATTTAATTATAAAAGTAAGAAAATTAAGTCTAAGAATTATCCTCCAGAATAATATTACCTATAAATATTACCTTTACACTTTAAGTAGTTTTTAAAATGGTACTTTAATACTTTTACTTGAGTAAAAAGCTTAATTTGATACTCTAACTTCTACAAAAGTGTTTTTAAACAGTAGGATTTCTACTTCCACTTGAGTAA
Organism: Cyprinodon variegatus; assembly: GCF_000732505.1. Taxonomy (NCBI): domain Eukaryota; kingdom Metazoa; phylum Chordata; class Actinopteri; order Cyprinodontiformes; family Cyprinodontidae; genus Cyprinodon; species Cyprinodon variegatus. The sequence goes on along the minus strand of NW_015150629.1, from coordinate 219,818 downwards.
TGAACATTAATATTTTTGACACATCTGACAGTTTCCAATAAAATATCTTACTTAAGTCTTCTACCACATCCCAATACACATCAGGATGTCTGTTATAACTTTTGTTTGTTGCCCCCTTTGCATGGCTTTTAGGTACTTGTGACTAATGGGACATGGAAAGTCCAAACCACAGCTACAACTTTATTTACTCCTTTTTGACCAACAGAGGGAGCCAAAGGACCATCATAGAAAGGTTCAGCTGCAGATCTGCTGTTAATGCTTAACTCCTGCTGTGTCCTCCTGCCACCCTACACAGAAAGGCTTATTTGTGAATAGTCAGCTCTTTGTGCTACTCGTGTGCATCTCTTTCTGTTTTTTCTTTTTTTTTGTTTTTTGTTTTCTTTTGGGGTGCTTTATAAGACAAACAAATGTTGATCTGTGTGCATGGCAACTACAATACAATTTTCAGATAATTATTTACCACCATGAGTACTACCTATTGTTTTATTCTCAGATTTTACCTGAAATTTAAATTAAAAACATTCACTCAAACTAAATAAAATATTACTGAATGTGAAGCAATAACCAATAGCACGTCTGGTAAAACTTCATGTTTATAACATGAGCAAATCCACAATAAATCTTAAACAGTTGTGTATGAATTCTATCTAAGTAAAAAACTTAGGAGGCGATATTTCTGAGTGATAGCTTGTTTAACACCTATTAGACTCGTTATAACAGAAACGTTTTCTCCCTGCGGCCCCAGCTTCATCTCCTTGCTGTGTTAAGCAGTCACCAGACCCACAATCAGAAGGCCAAGGAAAACATTGCACGTCCTTGTTTTAAGCTGAATGTGCAGAATATATAAAATATATCTCACCATCAGAGCATTACGGATACATTCAGGGCTTGTGTAAGCTCTTAAGAGAAAATAATGATAGGAAAGGGACAAACATGCTGTAATTGCATCACTAAATCTTAACTAACTATAAGAAAGAAGGATACAGCAATACCAGTTTTGTCACAGAGGCAACATAAACCTGATTAGCTGCATATCGGATACATCAACTGTCATGTAAAGTGATTAAAGCATTCAAGATATATAAATAAATAGACATGTTCGTAAATGAACAAAAACATAGACAAAAACAAATGTTAACAGTAGAAAGTGTTACTTAGAATTTCTAATGAACCAAAAAATTGGTAACCAACTCTGCCTTTGTCTCTCTTTCTAGCTAAGGAGAGAAACAAGTGTAGGAGCTATCATCCCACGGGGTACTGAAATACACAGTTACACCACACACTGTTTTTTTTCCCTAAAATAATCCTTTAAACTTTCAGAGCTTCAAAATATTTTCAAGTTAAACTTATTTTTATCCAGTAAGCATTTATATTAGCCACAATTCCAATTGGAAATATATAAAACAGCAATATCACAACATGAAGAGTTTGCATGCATCTATGTTTACTGCTATTGGTTAGAGGGATACAGCTGGAAATTACTGGCAAGTCTGCTGCTTAAAAAAGGCCAGAAAACAAGACCAGCAATAAGCTGGGAGTTATTTAAAAAGTGACTAAAATATGTTTTTTTGCAGAGAACAGGAAAGGGAATATTGCGCACTATGAATATATGCCATAAAACTTGTAATAACTTGTTATAAGGCTTGATCCTGAATATCATTGTCTCAAATATCAGAGGTACTGGATATCAAATTAGAAAACAAAAAAATAACATAGAGGACAGACAATATATTTGAATGATTAAGTGAAAAAGCATTAAGCGATGAATGACTGAATGTAGTAAAGCACATGGTCCTTTGGTCCTTGAACTTGATAAAAATGCTATATACAGATACAGGCCATTTACAATTACCATTACATAATTAAAATTATCATGTTAGTAGTCAACAATTATATTTAAATCAAACTGATCATAGAAAGCCTGTTGTTGATTGCTGTTTCAAATGGTTTCAAAAGTAAAATCTCAAAGTGACGTGGATAAGTGGATAACGCTCAAACAGAGATGCATTAAAATTGAACAGATATGGTGTGTATATCACAATCTATAATTATAGCAGGGTGATCTAAGACCTTCCCTATACAGTATTAGCAGCATTACTGTTAATATCCTGAGATGTAAAGCAAACATTTGTATTCCAATACAAGCCTAAAAGAGCAAAACTATTTTAAATATCCTGTTCATCTCACACTTAATGCTTAATGAAGTCCATAAGGAAGGATGTCAGCCATGATTTCTGCTAAGCTCACATTTTATATAATCCATCAGCTCTGTCAGAGCTGGTCATCTACAGCATGTGGTTTGTAGATGGAGAGCTATACTACAGGCAGGACTGAATAAATCAAATCTCTAAACACCATATATTTCATATAATTAGTCAATCTCTGGGTGATTATTGTTCTGCTGCAAAAAAGCAACAACAAAAAAAAGAAAAGAAAAGAAAAAAAGCTGATGAGTTAAAGACAGATTTATGAAATGAGCTTGTAATGCCAGCCTGCGAAGTGCCAGTGCTGCAAAATCCAGAGCCTTTCTCAGCAAGAAGTCAATGTGGTATCTTCCAGATCACTGGAAGGATTGAAGGCCATCCCCCCCTTTCTCTGGATTTATTGCTTCTTGTCCATTTTGCAACCTAAGCATAAACTCATTTAATCTGACCTGCTGAGGCTCTTTTTTCGTGCAAGAAGAAAATCTTCCACATCTTAAGCAGGGGTGTTGTTATTACCATGAGTGAGCTGCTAGCATTGGCTTGCTAACATCAGGATGCTAGCTACTCACATAGGTCAGGTGGAAGAAAAGGAAAGCAAATGTGTCATCCTGTTAGCTTCCAGCGTACAACCCCCTTAATGTCGACGAATGACAACAAATAAGAGATGCATTTTAATTAAGATAGTGTATTTTCGTTAAGTAAGATACCGCCTGATGATTAATTATAAATGACACCGGACTGCTCTGCAGTTAGCTTAGCAACAACTGCTCACGTGAAACAAACCGTTAACGTTTACCTTATTTATTCCAGTGCAGATCTTTACCTCGTCCCTCTCTCTCCGACTGCACAGCTGCCATTTATGGACACTGAGCTCTCATCGGTAAATGTGTCTCCTTCAAACAGTGTTTTTTTTTTTTTAAGACCACTCTGAGTTTGTGGTGTTTTTACGCCATTACTACTAAAAACTGACGTTTAATTTATACGTTATAATATACAATCACTGTGTTGTAGCACTGTTGTCTGCCGTGAGTGCTGGAGCGAGTCCCTGGGCGAAACCAATAGGTCTTTCTCAGAGGGGGGTTCGGCTGAAGTTTATGTTCGCAGTATGGCAAAATCAGACACTAAACTTACTCTACTTCTCTTGGAATGAATTGAGCTAAAAATAAGAAACAGAGGACTATTAAAGAGGGAGAAAGGCTGCTCGACTTATCCAGGTTTCTATAAAACGCCGCGTTTCTTTACAGTTCACGACTTGCTGACACAAACGGCTACCTAGCAACGGTGTCGCTGGCCATGGTGCTAAAACACATCACGCCCCTCTAAAGGGCGCGTCACTCAAGGTTTATTAATGTGTTATTTACAAAATCAAAACGTTTTTTAAACTCTAGCTTTATTGCAGTTATTGAGTGCTCTTTATTTTTATTCACATTTTTATTGTATACAAGTTCTACACATCTATAACAAGCTGTTATAATTTTATGAATAGTCCTGCAATAACCTGTTTGTACTATTGATATTATTTTTCAGTTTTTTACTATTCTAAACATATTGGTTCCTGATTGAATTAATTTCAAAAGTAATTTTTGGTAGAGTTTTTATTCTTTTTTTTATTGAAAAAACAAATATTTTTTAAAGTGATTCATAAAATATGGTCATTATTGTGATTATTATTATCTTTAATACTGTAGTTCTTGACGTGAGGTTAAATTTCATGTGAGAAATGCTTAAACACTTATATCAATAAAGAGAAATTATTTTTACTAATGTTTCTGTGATTTAAACTGCTAAAGTACAGTGTACTCTATGGTGTTTATAATTGATTAGTCGTGGATTCCTCTGGGAATTAGAGCTACCTGTTTACAGCAAAGCTCCTAGTAGTTAATTGCCCTTACTGTATTAGTAGGTTTTGTGCTGCAGTAAAACAACAATACAGTTCCAAAACATATTTTGTAAAACTTTTTGTTTTGATTATATCTTATTTAAGCGAGACGAAGATTTTTCAACTTGTGTTTATTATAGTTACATAAGTTCATTTGACTTGCGTTCATTTTCTATTTATTTATATATTGCGCTAATTCACAACACATGTCATCTCAAGGCACTTTACAGACAATTCAGCCAGATCATCCAGTCAGATTATTTAAGAACTATTAACTTAAATGGGACATGGAAAAAAAATTGTCTGTAAAAGTAGTCAGTGTATAATAGTGTTTTCTTTTTATATTGCCTAATAACAGGTGACACTTGGATGTATTATTGAAACGTCATACATGAATAATAACTTTTTGGAAATTATAAATTGTAGATTATTTATTTTTTATTATAAACCAATAATTTGTTTTTCCATGAAAGAAAACGCCTTTATTCAATGGTACATACGTTTTTTTAACTCAACGCTAATTCTGACATTTTGTAATGAAAAAGCTTCCTGGATGGGAAGTGAAACATCTTCAAACTTTGAAACAAATTCCCGTGGATTTTTTTTTTTTTAACTTTGTTGGAATGACTATGACCTGGATGAATGAGAATCTTCACCAACATTACATTTTAAGGACTTCCAAAAATAATAACCTTAAAAAATGTTGAATGTTCCTTTATATTTCCTCACAACCAACAATATTGTATTATATTACATCATACTATACTATACTATTCTATTCTATACTATACTGTTCTATAATATACTTTACTGTACTGTACTATACTATACTATACTATACTATACTGCAATATACTATACTATACTATTCTATACTATACTGTACTATACTATACTATTCTATTCTATACTATACTGTACTTACTTTACTATATTATTCTATACTATACTTTTCTATACTATACTGTACTACACTATAATGTACAGCACTGTACTGTACTATTCTATACTATACTATAATATACTGTACCATACTATACTATATTGTACTGTACTCTACTATACTATACTGTGATATACTATACTATACTATACTATGCTGTACTGTACTATTCTATACTATACTGTACTATACTATACTAAACTGTACTGTACTATTTTATACTATACTATACTATATTGTACTGTACTATACTATACTGTAATATACTATACTATGCTGTACTGTACTATTCCATACTATACTATACTATATTGTACTGTACTATACTATACTGTAAT
>NW_015150629.1:196980-214141 GCF_000732505.1 Cyprinodon variegatus | reverse complement strand
GATACTATACTATATTGTACTGTACTATACTATACTGTACGATACTATACTATATTACACCTCACTTTGATAGACTGCAACAATTTAACACTTTTAAAACTGTTACAGCTTAACATAGAACCTTACAACACCTTTCAATAATTACAACTACGAAAGGCAAAACTCTTTCGCTAAACCTGTAATTTCCGAATAGTCAGTGAAGGCAGCGTTCCACCTATCAAACGCATCCATGGATATTCCCATATGACGTGAACGCCGCGCAGGACGAGAGGAGGCAGAGGTGAAAAGTCTGGATCATGTTGTCATTCCAGCAGATGTTTACATGAACAGCAAAAAGGACACGATTTATAAGCATCTGCGAGTCGGCCAGCCGAGTAAGACCAGGTTTTGTCGATAAAGAAGGCACATTAATGGTGTTTTTAGCCAGCCGGTGTGAACAAGCTGAATTTTGTTATCGAGCTAGCGGAGGAGCCTGTTAGCTAACGGCCACCATCATCGCTCCTAGCCAGCTGTGCATCGCCCTGTCTGCCTACGATGGGAAACGCAGCGACTGCCAAGAAAGGAAATGAACAGGAAAGCGGTGAGCCCCCAGGAAGCCATCCTGTTTGCTTTTAGCCGTTTAATGTTAATTGTACCAGAATTTGTCAGCTTGCTGTTAAAACCCAACGGCTAGCATCATTTAGCAGTTTTTCCATCACTGGAGCAGACAGTACAGTAGCATGGGATGCAGGGAACAACCATCTTTGGTTAGGACACTTTTACAAAGCGTCCTCTCTGGTTGCTAATAATCGAAGTTCAAAACTGTGAGGGAAATGTTAAGAACCATCTTATATCTGAATTTTATATATCATCGTCAATCTGATCGTGGGTCTGAATGTCAAGGATCACGTGGTTCATGAAATAAACTGATTGTTTTAATATGTTTATTGCTTTAAGTGGAGCTATTTGTTTAACTTTAAAAGGGCCAATATCACGTGCCTGACAGCAAGATAACATCATCTAACAAGCTGCTAGGCAGGGCCTGGATGAAGCTAAAAACAATTAGAGTTTAAAAGCGTTTGCTTTGGCTAATAAGTCTTATTTTAGGTAACTTTACCACTAAATCAGTGTTGACAGTTTTAAATTGCTGTTCATTTCATTAGCAATATTACTGCTGTTATTACTGCTGTTATTAGCCATTTATTACCATTCTTTTTTCACAATATATATTGATCTTTAAACACCCTGGAACTCTGTAGTGTAAAAACCAGTTTATATAACTCCTCGTTCAAAGTAACCCTATTGTGCACCCGTTCTACAATGTAAATCTTCTATAGATTACTTGGGGGAAGCAGTCATGGGAATGTTGTTGTTGTTCTGAGTTGCCAGCCTAATCCAGCAAACTGTGTCATAGCTTGTGGCCAGTCTGCAGAGCCCTGGTCTTGACCTGCTTTCTGATTGGCATTAGTTTCTGCTGTCTAACAAACTTGTGATTTTGGCCACATGCAGTTTCTGCAGAGGGCTGCAACTAGAAACCAATGAAAAGCACAAGTCAGACATGTATGGTAACAAATCATTCTTATATTTTTAGATGTATTCTTAAAGCTACAGTGTGTAATAATTTCAGGGGTTTACAGACAGAAATGTTATGTAATATCTCCATATTTATGTTTGTGTTGCCTTAGAAATTGCTGTGCTACGGAAATTGCGCTACGGAAACACAGAGCTAACAAACTTGTTACTGTAGAGATTGCCGTTATGCTCCAATGTGACTTCTGCAAGTATACAGGGTTCCACTGAGAAACGTCCCTGATGTTTCACAGGTAGTGAGTACTGACGTTACTCAGAGATTATTCCTCGAGCTACTGACAACAGCAACTTAACTACATTTAGCGCTCAGAAAGGTAAATAAAATATGCTGAATTAGGATTATTTCTACTGTATCACACAGACCTCATAGATATACAACAAAATAATCTTCTGGATACACACCTCAGTTACTTCTCTCCAGCTCCTTTGGAGGGCTTCAAATCTTGTCTCCTCTGCTCCCTTCCTCACTAGGGGTGTAAATCACACCCATCTTGGCGATTTGATTCAGTATCGATTTCCTGACCCAACGATTCGAATATTTTCAACACTCAAGAATACGATACGATTTAATTCGATTAATTGTTTTTTGTTTTTTTTTTGTTTTTTACCTTACAGGCTAGACAATGTTTCAAATTTGAAATAAATCAATGAAAGCTGTGATGTTGTCATGCATTTTATTTAAGAATCAACAGCAAATAACAGAAGTAGAAAAGTTGTACTCCACCTAGGCCTATTAAAACCTCATTCACTGAAAAGTAACAATGCCTCTGCATTATAGATTCTGAAAGGCTTTGCTTCAAAAAATACTGCACAAAATCAGTGCAATGAGTGCAATGCAATACCTCGGCTCCAGAATGTCGACGTCCCCGCCCCCTCCGCAGACAGGAGGCCGGCTTGTTTTGTTTTTATGACCAAAATTGTGGAAAATAACTTGTGAAGTTTGACCAGCTAGAAGAGCGAGATGCGTGAGAACGCTGGGACCCTTTTTCCACCTGGATCCCTGCTATTTTTCGCCATCATGTTCCTCCGTTGTTGGACAAACTTGCCCCCACTTCCTCGCCGCCTCGGTCGTATCTAGAACCACAGCGTATAGCGCAGACCATGTTTCAATATTGAGCATAAATCAAAAATGTCTGTGTCAAGCTCACTGCGACATACTGCTGCAGGAGTATAACCAGGAAGCGAGGTAGGAGGGCAAAATAGGTTTAGCGCAACCGCAGCACGGGAGGGAGAACTACGCCCAGGAACAAATGGATAAAAATAGACCGGAGGAAAAAAAAAACATGAATCAACACTCTTGCGGACATGTCGATGCATCGGATTGTCGGCTGTTGGATCGATGGATCAATACAAAACGATTATTATTTACACCCCTATTCCTCACCCTCTTCCTCGTCTAATAACCACCATGCCACAGTCCAGACTTGGATTCTGTAATCTGGGAAGATATATGCTTCCAACCAACGCAATCTCACTATCAAACGTAACGCCTCCAGTTACTTAGTCTGTTTATAACACCATGCTAAGCAGCTCACTAAAACTTGACAACGATGTGGGGAAAAAATACCATCTATAAAATTCTATATATATATAAAATGACCTCGTCATCACTTTACAAGATAGGTGACGTTGCAGAACTTATTTTGTACCATGAAAGCTTCCGTAGTATTGAAAGGGAAGAAGCGGTGGGAGGAGAGTTCGATGTCGCTACAGTCCGCAGTCTGACCAGCAGATGTAGCTGAGAACTACACACTGCAGATTTAATATTTATTGCTATTTTGAATTTCACAATATTAACAATAAAAAAAGTTTTGATTGTCCTAGATTTTTTTTCTACATTGTTGACTGGATGGAGTAAACTGAAAACAAGAACTGGGCGATTAACGATAAAATCGATTGATTGAAATTTCTGTCTATTAAGATAACTTTTTTTGGAAAATCTTTATTTATTTTTATTTTTTGCATCGCTTATGCTTCCATAGCTCAGGGGGACATCGGTTCATCACTTTTAGATATATTAAGGTGACCTCCCAAAGGAGATGATTAAAATAAAAGCTTGTTTTTGAAAGTGATGCTTGTCATTTTTGATTAATCTATCAATTAATTCGATTAGTTATCTGACAGCAAAAGGTTCCTTAAAGATTTTTTAATTAATTAAACCAGGTGAAACTAAAACTTTTCAACTTGAGGAGTTCTGGATAGAGCCTATTGACGGACGGAATTTTTTCTTTTTTTTTATCTTAAATGCAAAATGTTTATATATATATATATATATATTTTTTTTTTTACAATTTTAATATAATAACTGCTCTAAGTAAGTTACTCTGTCAGCTGAAGGCATGTTGTACAGTCTCTATACTGTATTTAACAATTAATTGATTACTAAATTAGTTTATGATTATTTCAATAATCAATTCATCACCATAATCCAATTAAATGTTTCAGCCCGAGTTATTTTTGTTGTGAAAATTTAAAAAAGTATTCATTGGATATAGTAGAAACAATTCAGAGGCTAGATTTTTAAGTCATATCACCCACTGAATAAGTGCAGTATGTAACACATCCACCAGAGAGCATGTTTGCCGGAGCGAGGTGCTTTATTCCATCGCTTTATGGGTGTTTAAGGGTTCCCATCAGTAGTCTTGGTTTTCTGTGACTGCACAATGTTTTTCAAATTTCAAGCCAGGTCCTCCATGCTCTGTTGGATTTTTCTCCGCGAAAGCAAAACAAATCACGAAGAAAAAAAAAATTACAATTTGCCTGAGAGGTGTAGAAACAGCACCAACTGGACACATATTGGGCCACAGTAGACGAGGACGTGAACAGGAAACTTAACTTAATGTGGTTAAGCAGCCATTGCACAGGACTTGACTGCATACAGGAAGTTAGTGTCAGTGGTGTAAAACCTGCAAACGGTTGCTTTATTTGAAGGCTTTCTACACTCGCATATCAACTTATTTACCTTAGAAATGGCACAGGGGAAGGATCACTCCTTTGCCAGCCGCTTAATCCACAAATATCTTAAGAGCGGACAAGAGAGCAAGGGACAGGAGAGTGAAGTGCCTCAAATTTCTGAGTTCACCGTCATGTGGGATAAGTCGAGTAAGTGCAGTGGATGTCTTTTGTGCTAAACTTTAGCTCTGAGCAGGGTGGGCTGTTTCTTGCATTAGAAAAACTGAAAGTACTGAGATATTTTCTATGTAGCACCTATTCCATTAAACCATTGGCTCTCTTAATCTTTACAGCTCATGTATTGTGTCTGAAAAGTGTTTTTCTTTAAGTTTGTTGTGATATCAGGATTTGAAACTAAAAATAAAGTTTGTTTAACTTATTTTTTATTTCCTCAATAGCCTAAAATTTGCTTTTACTACAAACACATTTTTAAGATCATTTCTTACCTAGAAGCACTGCCATTTTAAACGTAATGCTTTTTATTACAGGCTGATTCAGGCACTTCCGTCATATAATATAATCGTACATTTATATATATGTCTTGTCATTTTTGTGCATCTTTTAGCATAAAATATCATTTTCATGGCTTTATTACAGTCTCCTACTGTCAGTGTTGTATTTTTTTGTCTTTGTGAAAAGCAAAATTGAACCATATTGTTAGGAATGGCAAAATAATATTTACTACTAAGTAAAGCCTGAAATAAATTCATTATATATTATATTAATATGCAGCCTAACAGTGAAGCTGCAGAAAATGTATCAAATCACTATGTCATTACAGTATAAGTGCGAGCATAATAACACTTGTTTGTGTTAGCCTTCGATGCACAAACAGGTCTAGATTTCACACATTGAAAATCCTTTAGCACTGATTGAGTGAGGTGTTATTTGTGATGACAAAAGACAAGGAGAAGAGTGAAAAAAATTGCATTTAGAAAGACCATCGCAGTTAACAACTGCGTTTCCTCATTTTGTTAAAACGCTCAGAAAGCCTCATTATTCCTGCACAACAACATAAATATCCTCGATTCTGTAGCTTATTCAAAAAGATGAATTGTCTAATTTGATTCGATGTCTTGTGATAAGGATGCATTACATTGTGTCCAGTGTTCTTTTTTTTCTACATGTGTTTCTGAAATGTTCTTGTTTTTTTTGCACTTCATAAAATGTTCTTCCTCTCTTTTTCTTCTCCATCATTTCCATCCATATGGGTGAATGTTCCTGCAATCCCTGGGCAAACTGTAGAGACTTTTGGTACGCTCATTGTTCCATGAGACATCCCAAGTCACAGAGAGAAAATGTATAATGCTCTTGGACAGCCTTGTTTCCCTAATTCCAAAACTTGCAAAGCAGTTGAACATGTCATTGAACTCATCCTGGTTTGGATTGTTGTGTTATGTGAAATTAAATGTTTTATAATGGCCATAAACCATTGTTAAAGCTTAATTTAAAATTCGATTGTTCATTTCATCTTTAGTATATGTATATATACTAACAATATTTAAGATCATCAAAGAAATAATAATAACACTGCGGAAAGTACTCAGCTTTCTAATGAAGATATAACAACTTTCTTAAGCATAACAGTTACCCAAACCTATCTGGCTACCTGTGAAGAAAAATTAACATATCATTAAGCATCTGTATAAATAAATAAATATAAATCATTGTGGGGGGATTTTGACCCACTATTTTTCATAGAATAGTTTTATTTCAGCCACACTGGAGGGTTTAGGAGCATGAGGGTTCTGTTTAAGGTCAGGGTTTAATCCCAGACTTTGAATATACCATCATTTAGAGCTTTGAGGTGTGGACTTTTGATAGTGTGCTTTTGATCATTTTTTCTGCTGCATATCCCAGTTATGTTAAAACTAAATGTCCCAAACTGATGGCTGGAAGTTCTCCTTCAAAATTACTTTCGGTCAGTTTTGGCCTTGAATCTTTCCCATAGATACAGCTTAGGCTCAGAATGTCTCTCATTGTTGAATCATGAAGACTGAAATGAACTGAGGCTCTGAGACCTTTGATGTTGTTCTGATGCCAGATGTCTGAGTGATTTTGGTGGACTGAGCTCTCTTATTAAGGTTCACCATTTCACCATATCTTTTCCTTTTTTGGATAATGACTCTCATTGTGATTTTCTGGAGTCCAGAAAGCTTTTTTTCCAGATGTTATCATCTGGTGCGATTTGTTTTGTCTTTTTAGAGATCTTTAAGCCTACTTCGTGTTGTGCAAAAGGTCCAGTTTAAGTGATTTCTTGAGTTAATGTGTCAAGCAGTCTCCAGACAAAGAGTAGTTTGGGAAACTATAGCAAACAATATAGAAAATCAAAGTTGGTTTATGATTTGATAAAGAAAATAATTACCTTTAACACTGAGGCAATTAGGTTTGGGTAGCTTTTTTTCACCTCTGTAAATTAAATCATTATTTAAAATTGGTTTTATTCAGGTTGGCTGACACAAAAACACTGTGATCATTTTAACATTTAAACATCACTACAAATAAACACAAACAAAAGAAGTTTTGACATGCACCACTTTCATAGCGCTAATATAATTAACAAAAAGTAAAAAGATGTATCCAGTCTACTCTCTTTAGTTTTATTAAAAAAAAAATGAAATTGCAAATTATCTAAATTGTTACTTTTCCATCTTTTTATTTTATGATCCATACAAAGTTTAGAACCCCATGGATTAAAAGCGAAGCTTAAATCTGTGATATCTGGCTGTTTTAAATGGCTCTGTGACTTCGGACACCTCATGTCTGCTGTGACTTTAACAGTGCACCGTCCTCATCATGCCTGCTCTATGTTCTTAGTTACATGTATGTTGTACCTTGTGTCTTTTTGTATATGGTCTCTCTCCTTTACCTGCACCCCTCTCCTTAAAGAGATGCAGAGCAGCTTCTCTCAAATTTGACCAGATCCGGAAAGTTCACAGAGCTCTTCGCATCACTTTGTGATTCAAAGTTTCCTGCTTAGGCGTGTGGTTTTGACTTTGACAACTTTTTTTATTTGCGTTTGATTTTAGTATAGTCTCCTCTCCCCACGACTTGCCTGACCTCAGAATGCTTTTGTTTCCCCCGAAGATGTAAACTGTTTGCTTTTTATAATCCCTGAATGTGAAATTGGACTTTATATTGCTAAGTACTGACATTTGAATTGTTTTAATACAATCGTGTTCCTTTTTTTCTTTTTTTTATAGTGAAAGAGTTCTTAGCTAAAGCCAAAGAAGATTTTTTAAGAAAATGGGAGTGTCCCCCACAGGTAATATCTTCTAATTTCTAAAATTTGAACCCTTTAGTTTCTATTCTTTTTATAAAATAGACATATTTTCAATGTTTAAAATGATATTATTTTCATCTACCGGTAGTTAAAATTGCTTGCATATTGTAAGCCTGAATGCTAACCCACTGGATAATTCACACCGTCTTGTAATACAGCAGCTCCTTTCACTGAAAATGTCCCCATCCAGCTAATATGAAATCAGCTTGAGCTATATCAATAAGGGGGGTTGCAATGCAAGTAATCCAGGCCTAAACACAGTTAAAATCCCTTTATTATTTTGATTGCTGTGTATTTCTTACAGTGTACAACAACCCTGGATGAGTTTGAAAGGTTCAAGACTCTGGGCACTGGCTCCTTTGGACGTGTGATGCTCGTGAGGCATAAAGGAACAAACCAGTTCTACGCCATGAAGATCTTGGACAAACAAAAAGTGAGCACATTTTGTTTTATAAAACCCATTGCCACCTTACAAACAATATTAGGTACTGTTGTCGTTGTTGTAAGGCTTGTAAACAGAGAAAGTTTGCAGGAGCGCTTTACATAAACGCAGAGGCTGTGTATCTGATGAAAGGAAATGGTGTGCTTCCTCTCATGCACTGCTGGTACGTTATCACCGAAAACCCCAAAGGCCCTCCACATGAGAGTTTCGATCTTTAAATACTGATGTGGAAGTGGTACAGACAGGCTTTCACGGTGTTGGTCTTCTGAAGCTGTTCTGCTCACTTGAATTTGACTGTTGAATTTAGAGGTTAAACCTGTGACTTTCTTTTTCACTTCAACAAAACAACTTCAATTTTTTTCCTTTACTTGGCTTAGCCTCTTTTTGCTCCTTAGCATTACTTTATAAGAGAAATGAGATGTAATCTTGGATACCTATGTGTCACAATCTAACTATTATTATTATTTTTGTTACAGTAGTAGTTCCCTACACTTTTTTTTCTGTGACTCCTTTCTGCACTCAGATAAACTTCCTATTCCCCTTTGTGAATATGTCCATTTCCTGTCTACATGACCTTCTCTGTAGCTTTAGACGTGGTTTGTACTCAGTGTTTGATTTCAGAGCGTTCTTTCAGCTGCTCATCTCACTCAAAATGTGAATATTATGCCTTGAATAGTATTCATACCCCTTGGTATTTTACACATAGTATACAAAGTGTGGCGTGCATATGTGGTAAGCCCCTAGAGTCAAAACCTCATCCAATCATCTGAAATGCATTTCTATCAGCTCATAGTTAGATGAAGAGGCCAAGTATTGCTATAGTACACAGTGTTATAAGCATTTATCTACCCTTTAACTTGGCTGTTGTCAAAAATGTTTTGATTCTCACTCTTCCTCTTTAGCATTGGTTGTAGGTTAAGGCAGTAGTTCTGAAACTCTTCTTGATGGGTCCCAATTTAATTTAGAATAAAGTGCTCAATCAGTTTTTTTGACAGCTGAAAAAAAGAAAAGTCAGTTGCACTATACAGTATTGCAATAAACTGAAGTATAATTTCCCTTAAAACACAAAACAACCTCTTCCATGCATCCATCCATTTTCTGTCATGATTATCCCAGCTGGGGACCCGCTGAGCGCTGGTGCCTATCTCCAGCTGTTAATGAGCGAGAGGCGGGGTCCACCCTGGACAGGTCGCCAGTCCATCGCAGGGCAACACAGAGACAAAGAGGAAAAACAACCATTCACAAACACACTCACACCTAAGCAGAATTTAGAGAAGCCAATCAACCTAACAGTCATGTTTTTTGGACTGTGGGAGGACGCCGGAGTACCTGGAGAAAACCCATGCATGCACAGGGAGAACATGCAAACTCCATGCAGAAAGACCCTGGGCCGGGAATCGAACCCAGAACCTTCTTGCTGCAAGGCGGCACAGCTACCCCCTGTTTCACTGTGCATCCCTGCAGCAACCTGTCGTAAACTGTAACTATTTTATTGTAACTGTTTACTTTGTTTAGTTACTTAAACGGAAAAAAAAGGCTCCTTTATGCCTTGTGGCCTTAACTTAACTTTCTCACAGCTGTATACCTGATGTGTTCCCTATGGTCGTTGGTCTTGGATGTTTTCTAAAACACTTCGGAGGCCTTAAAAAAAACTGATGAATTTCTACTGAAATCAAAGGACTCATAGCCAGACTTACTAATAATTTGATAACTGAGAGCTTTTGCACTTTATTTAAAACTATAAGATTAAAGTGGGTGAATACAAAAGCATGCAGAAACCAGGCATACTGGATTTTAAAGCAGTTATGCATCCTGATAATTCAGTTTTAGGCTGAAACAACTTGTTCCTGTGAAGTGTACCTATTTTGTACAAGATTAAACAATTTGCTGTATTTAGCTTATGTTTTTGTTTAGTCTTGAAAACCTTTACTTATGTTTGTAGAAGAGGTCTTTGATGTATCTCAACCCTTATCTAGACCACTGGTCATATGGTGCCTTGTTATTTTGCATATCTGCAAAAGCTGGTGAGTTGTTTGGAATGAAGGCTTTGCAGCACAGCTGAGCTGTTTAGTTTGGAAATTTGGGAATTAATTTACTACGCTGTTAATCTACTTTATTATGAGGGAAAGAGAGTTTTTAAACACATGGTTGATATAGCTACAGCATTTGACATCATTTAAGGTAAAATGTTAATTTGTTTTCAGAATCTTGAAACTGCAGCCGTCACATCCTAGCAAATCTTATTGCCAGGTTTTATTTTAGTCATTTGGTGGTATCTCTGCTGCTGTGTGCTGACATACAACTTCGACGCCTATCCGACACATTAGGGAGCATCCAGAATACTTTTCATTGAATTCTCCATTGCTCTGTGTTTTCAGGTGGTGAAGTTGAAGCAGATAGAGCACACATTAAATGAAAAGAAAATACTACAAGCCGTGTCCTTCCCATTCCTCGTCAGATTGGAATACGCTTTCAAGGTAATGATGGAGGTGAAGCCTTCTGCGTCTGAGTTTGAAGAGTTTCTTTTTCCAGATGTCGTTTTCAATACTTCATTTTTGTCCTGAAGTATTCATGCTTTTGATCATTTTCTTACAACATTCCCAAATATTGATCCTATCTGAGTTTGCATAATTTGAAAAGCCTCTGATTATGTGATTTCAGTAAGCAAATGTAGCATCCGAAACAACATAGCATACATTTATGAGAGACGCACCGATCTGAACATCCCGACCGAATATAAGCTCCAATACTGACTGATTAGTTACATCAAATAAAGGATGAATGACCGATCCAGTCATTTTTAATTTTATGGATTCTGGTTACTTCAATCAGATGACTGTAACGCTGATTACGACACTGTAGAGAGTATACAAAGAAGCTACTGAGGATTTACATCTGTGTTCATTTGTTGCCTTTTTTTTTAACAATGTTTATATTAAGCGTGATGCCTTTTACTCATTTGGCAAGGTAAACGGTTGATTTATTCAACAGAAGTATCTAATCGGTATCGGATATCAGCCCATATTCTCAGACCGTATATCGGTATCAGACTGGATCGGGGAAAAAAAAAAAAAAAAACAGATCAGTGCATCCAATATTTACCATTTCATTACTTTACTGTTGTCTCTTGAAAGAAATGCCAGGGCTTGTGTTTCTTTACTGTTTAGGAAATTTTTCTAATTCTGAGGACTAAAATTAGACCGATTATATTGTTGTCATACATTGAAAGAACCCCTGTGATAAATGTCGTTAATGTTCCAGGACAACTCGAACCTCTACATGGTGATGGAGTATGTGCCCGGTGGAGAAATGTTCTCACACCTTAGACGCACAGGACGGTTCAGGTACAAGGCGAATCTGATGGTTATGGTTTAGTTTTTTTATTTGTCATGGACTTATTTGCTTATTTCTCTTGAAATAGTCCAACTTTTCTACAGTCTCTCCAATCATGTGTTTCCTTTTTTCAGTGAACATCATGCAAGATTTTATGCAGCTCAGATCGTGCTCACCTTCGAGTACCTTCACTCTTTAGACCTCATCTACAGAGACCTGAAGCCTGAAAACCTGCTCATAGATCAACATGGATACATCCAGGTAACCAGGTCATCTCAGATTTAGTGTAGAAAAAAATAAAGTTACCAGAGCAGAAACAAAAAAATAAAGTGGACTTACCTTTTTGTTTTTTGATAAGACTTAAAGAAAAATCACATTTGAACACATTGTCTTTGCCTTTTCACTTGGATGTCATCTTCTCTCAAGGTCACAGACTTTGGTTTTGCCAAGCGAGTAAAAGGCAGAACCTGGACATTGTGTGGAACTCCTGAGTATCTGGCTCCTGAGATCATCCTCAGCAAGGTGAACCATTGTCGTCCATCTTCCTCCACCGAAACTGATAGGCAGTCAGGCAGCGTTTCTATGGGGTTCAATAACATAGTAGCAATCATATAAAAAAACGTAGTATTTGTGCAGAAGTTCATCTTTTATAAAAAGCTTCCTTATTTTTCTATAACTTTAACTCTACTGTCATATAATTGGATGTTATTGTCTTTTCAATCAGACAATCTTTGAACAAAAACAAGAAAACTTCAAAGTGCAATTGGTGTTGATAAGTGCTATTCAGGAGTTCTAAGTTTATTATGGCAAAAAACATCTCTGGTACTACTAAGCTCTAAAATGACAGGAATAAAAAGATTTTAATACCATCTAGACTTTTTATTTTTATTATTTTATTGTTCCTGATTAAAAAGAAAACAAAAAATTCCTCCATTTGCTACATATGTTGAAATATAGGATGTAGCGGTAAATTAGATTGTTTTGGTCAGTTATTGGTGTAAAACAGCACATCCTGCATAAAGTATTTTACTACATTCTTCCTTTTAACACCTACAGTAAAACCTATAACCTGCTTATTGCTGCAAAGCTGTTTGTGCAACTCTATTAAAGCTGCTTCCTCTGGCAGCCCATATCATGATTTGGTTTGATCGCTCATCTGTTTGATTATCTCTGAACATATAAAAGCATTTTGGACTGGGTTCTTAAATGCAGATAGTTGGCTCCAAAGTGTCTTCTCAGGGCCAAAGAACAATACCTGAGGACTAGGGCTGGGTAAAAAAAAATCGATTTAATCGATTTCGAATTGATTCCTTTACATTTTGGCAAAATCGATGTCTAGGGAATGAGATCAAATAATTTTATAGTGACGCGCGTGATGTTCAAATTCAAATGAGCAGGAAAGATGTACTCAAGATGACTTCAAGACAGCTGCAGACAGCTGCAAATATAACCAATAGGTTGACTGAAGACATTCATAAATTGGGGCTGACCAGCAAACACCCTTTAGTTGTTACAGACAATGCTGGAAATATGGTTTCTGCAGTGGAGATAATGCAGCTTATGCATGTCTGCTGTTTCCCCGCTGTATCACGTCTGCTTGCTCATGTGAGGCTTCACTTTTCGCTTTTCACAAACAAGTTTGCACTTATGAGACAGTTTTGTTTACATATAAAGTTTAAACTGTCTGATTTACAAGTTTGCACTTTGTGTTTAATGTGACAGGAAAAAAATAAAATACATGAGTATTTTGGAATACAGTTGAACCACTTTCACTATTGTAAAAACAGATCGAATCAAAATTAATATAAGGGGACACCAAGTACTGTTTATTAACCAATGTTTTGTGATAAACTGGGATAACTACATTTTAAGCTTCAAAGAGTCAAAGAAATGTTTCCTAAAGTATACAAAACCCAGAAAAGGACAAAGAACCACTCATTCTTTGAACGTGTCGTATCAAGATATAATCCTGGTTAAACTCTTTCGTTGTGACCTAAAAAAACATCTAAGCCAGCAAGAAGACAAATAACTTACCAATGAGCTTGAAGAAACAGACACTCATAGAAAAAAATCTATATTCATTGATCACTGATATCTGGAAAAAAAAAAAACAAAAGGAGAAAACAAACCAAAAACCTGTCATTTTTCACTATTTAGGGATGTCAGGTATAAACATTACAAATCTTTGTAATTCTTTCAACTCTATTGATTATCAGAAGTTGTATTGGTGCTGACATGCGTGATGTACATTAACATTACAATAAATTTTGGATTTATCACTTTTTAACTGAAACTAACAACTGAGCACTGATATGTTCAGAAAATAAAATACCGCATGAAGTGGATTTATTTTAAGATTTGAAAGATTGATCTTTAATTGTTGAGTTAAGTGGGATTATTGTTACGTTTGCTTTTCCATTGATTCAAATTCAGGGGAGCCTTATTCAGTTAATGATATATGAGATAAAAAAAAAAAAAAACAAGTTAATGGAAAAGGACTTTAAAGATAAGCCAAGTAGTTTTTGTTCTCAAACATCATATTGGCTTTAAAGGCTTGAGTGACTTGTCTGTGTTCGGATTTATTTCCCTTGACTCAGACACAAGACTGGAAGTCAGGAGGCTTTGATGCAGGCAGGAATTGAAGCTGACTGCTGTGCTGACATAGTGCATTATCACCAGGGTTATACCAAGTGACTCTAGGTGTTTGATGGCTGCACAACAGCTGCAAACAAAGCATTTACTCTCAGGATAGAATATTGTGTGGCTCCTAAAGCTAAAGCACACATTTCTACTCTTATCATCTTAAAAGGGGAGTATAGATTAGATTTGATTCAATAATCGTGGCACATTTTATTTTTGTTTTTACAGCGTGAAGCTTTCCCAGACTTTATCTAGGGAGTAATTGTGATTTGATTTATCTCCTTATCTCAGGGCTACAACAAAGCTGTTGACTGGTGGGCTCTTGGAGTTCTTATTTATGAGATGGCTGCTGGTTACCCTCCTTTTTTTGCCGATCAGCCCATACAGATTTATGAAAAGATCGTGTCTGGCAAGGTAAGAAAAAATAGTTAATTTTGTTAGAATATGGGAGTTGATTCTCTTACATGGTTTTCTGTTGGCTCTTCTCATTTATAACTTATTTTAAATATATCTTAGACTCGTGTAATCTGAAAATCATAAATTAAAATGTGTTTTGGTTATATACCAATAGCATATTTCCTCACTCAACTTCATATTGCTCTGTTGCAATATTAATTTTTTGAATGCGTCAGTGTAATAAACTGCAGTTAAATTTCAATGTAGGTTAGCTAATCAGTTATTAGGACCTATTTCATGCTTCATGCTGACAGTTTACCTTAGTCTGTGGGGCTAAAAGACATAAACTTTAAAATAATGATTAAGAAAAAGAAATGATTGAAAGTTTCCAAAATTATTAGTGTGATTTTTTTTTTGTCTTTTTGTTTGTTTAAACATTTAATGATTTATTTGTTTTTAGAAGGTACCAATACATTAACATAAATACTGACTGGAAAATAGAGTTCTTCTATTTTTGAGTGAATACAAAAATCTGTGGTGTTTGTGGCTCTATGCGTAAAGTCGTAATCTAGCAAGAGTTTTCCCCAGTTTCCCCTCGTCATGGGAAAGGCACTAAAGTCAAAGTTGTCTTCTGATCTGTTCTTTAACGTCTGTGTTATAGGATTGGGTGATTGTGGCTACTAATGGTAAAGATGTGTCCAAACCAATAAGTGGCCCAGTCAAAATCCATATTCATATCAAACTGTGACGTGATATGACCTGAAACGGGACAAAATTTAACCACAGCAATGTCCTGTTGCTAAAAACGCCTAACAGTAGTCATGCTTTTGGTTCATTTTAATGAACTGTTGCCCCCAAAAAGAAAAATGTTTTTCAAATTTGCTTTTAACTGCAATTATTCACATGAAAAATGATGTTAATTTTTCTGAAATATGTAAGCTTAGGAGACATTTATAAGAAAGAAAATAGATGTTGCCGGCACTAGAATTTAGTTTGTCTGGAAGTTTTATAATTTGTTGGTTTATGGCATTTTAGCTCTTTGATGAGACAGAAACATATATATATTTCTATGTCAATTTCTTCTGTTGATCAGGACACGTTACTTCTTGCCTTGCAGGTGCGATTTCCATCTCACTTTAGCTCCGACTTGAAGGACTTGCTGAGGAACCTGCTCCAGGTGGATCTGACAAAGAGATTCGGCAACCTAAAGAACGGTGTAAACGACATAAAGAACCATAAGTGGTTCTCTTCAACAGACTGGATAGCCATCTATGAGCGAAAGGTATTTCCTTTTCCTCAAACACTTACATGTCTTTCATTCCACGCTGTCAGATTTTGCCCTACGTTGGCACTTTTTCAAACTTTGTTTCAGGTTGAAGCTCCGTTCTTGCCGAAGTGCAGAGGACCCGGAGACACAAGCAACTTTGACGATTATGAAGAAGAGGACATCCGCGTCTCGCAAACAGAAAAGTGTGCAAAAGAGTTTGCTGACTTTTAGCCAAGGCCTGAGCGGTTCCTGCGGCTTTGGGATATTTGCACTCTGGTGAGAGATATAAGGTGGAACTGAGGCCATCCCGTGCTCCTAACAATCGCCTCGTTCCTTCATTCCACACTGCTCAAATGAGGTCCTTTTTGCCATGCCCCCTGGTGCTGTTGGCATTGATCTACACACAGGCAAATTCTGCAGACACCTTGATGTGCTGCAACGAAGTACTAGACCACATTGTCATAGTTTTTTTGTTTTATCCTTTAATCTTGACTCTCCTTGTGTAAAGTTTGAATGTGAAAAGGAACATGCGAAATGACTTACTCCCTTTTTAATGAGGTACAGAGAGTAGTAGTATTACCTGTTGTTGCAAATGGTATTGAAGGAGTTTTTTTTTTTTTCTTTTTATCTGTTTTTATTTTTTGTCGTCTTTTACAATCCTCATTGTGATTTTTAGGGAAGGGGTATGGATGAGTTTTGATGCATTTCAAAATAATTTGGCTTCCTCAAGACCTGGAAAGGAGTTTTTATTTAGACTTAAAAAAGTGAGACATCCTTTATTTATTTTCTTTTTAAAGCATGACCACGTTTTTAACAGATGCAGTTCATTTTTAGATTAAAAAACAGATGCATTTTTTTCCCCCGCTATCAGTTCTTAAAGAAAATAATTACTAGTAACAAACGGCATCAGGATGCAGAAACATGTCAGCTAAAACATTTGTAGCATGATTTATTCATATCTAATCACAGAACATTTCCTTTTTACCTCAGTCTTTTGATGGAGAGAAATTCTATATTTTCTAGGTACAAGTATATTTCACAAGAAGTGAACCTGAAGATGTTTGCGTTCTGTCTGTGCACACAGTTCGTATGTTTGTGGTACGTTTAAAAGTATGTCCAGAAATGCACTAGCATGGCTTTTTTTTTTTTTTTTCCCAATAGCTTAAAGGTCAGTTTGTTACATTATCTGAAGGGTAGGAAGCAGCGGTGTTCATATGGGGTGACCTTTGCCCCCTTTACGTTGCGTTTTGATTTTTTTTTGACAGCTGTGTTTCTTTTT
>NW_015150629.1:195507-196752 GCF_000732505.1 Cyprinodon variegatus | reverse complement strand
TTTTTTTTTTTTTTTTTTTTTTTTTTTTACTTTTGCATGTGAATGTTTTCGTAGCAGCCTCACTGGAAGCTAAAAGCAGTATCCCAACTCTTTCTTTTGCAACCTTGGAAATGTGTCGCAGCATGAAATGTGAAAGCAGGAGATGTCTTGATCTATGTAACGCAAATGCCATAAAAAAGAAAAGAAAAAAAAACGTTGCCTAATCACGTAGCTGCAATAACAGAAATATAAATTATGGATTTAACTTGGTTACAGCTTGGTCAGTGAATCTTTAGTTACGCATTTATAGCTTGTAGTCTTTACACTGTTTCCTAACTGAATTAAACAAGATGTACCTATTCAGAAAGTATGAAATGGGTATGGAGGAAAATGTTACATTTCCAAAGGGAATAAGGTCAATATCTCCTTTTTTTTTATTTAAGCTACTTCATGAAATGTGTTTGTTTTGTTTTTTTTATTTCCATGAGAAAATATTACGTCTGTATCATATTCCTCTAATTTATGGCGTATTTTATTGCTAAAATGTATCCTCTGACTTCACATTCCCTTCTCCAGCATGACAATATATTGGATCTGAAAACTATACATTAATTGTCATGACCTACATTTAGATGGCTTTTGTTTATTTCATATTGCAGTTAAAGTTCCTCTTTTACAAAATCCCTGAGTACTTATAAAATAGCCTTTCTCTACCCATAGAGAAGTTTGTATAATTAAACCACAGGCTGAAACCTCAGGATTCAGGAGAAATCAAAGTATTCAAAAATGACAGTCTTTCAAAACCCAGCTCTTGATTTTACACATAATGGGGAATAAAAAACAGTTTCAATCAATTTTAATATTCTGCTGCAACCAAATACAAGAGTTTGCTTCTTTTTTTTTTATTTTGTCTGGATTAGAACATTTTATCTAAGCACATGTGCATTTTATATGATTTAATTTAAGAAGGCACAACTTTTTCCTCATTCTTTTTATTTATACATAAAAGTCTAATAAAATAACATTTATATGTCTCGGTATATGTGAAGAGACTTGAGATATGAAGTGTTACAAACACAGAAATTGTAAGAAAATATCTTGTTTGAATTTTTTTCTTTGTCACGTTTATATTTGATGCATATTGTCCCCTCTAAAGCCTACTGAAATCTATCCTTTATTTTTCAAAGGATGCCTAAATTTTATTTTTATGCCAATTTGAAGGGTAAACTAGGGCAGAGGATTAGGGCCACTGAAAAAAGAAAAAAA
>NW_015150629.1:188508-195342 GCF_000732505.1 Cyprinodon variegatus | reverse complement strand
ATGTGAGTTGTTTGAGAGGGCCAGTAACACATTGGTGGAAAATAACTCAATTAGGCAACTTTTTACGTGCCTGAGGGGTCCCCGGTGATGCTATATCATTAATGGAGGAGCAGAAGGTGATTAACACAAGAGAGCTAGTCTTTAAAACAGACATGGCTACGGCTTGATGCAAACATGTTTATCAGCTGTCAGAATTCTGAGTAAAAAGGCAGGATTCTGAGATTAAAGTAAGAATTCTGAGGAAAAAAGTCAGAATTCTGAGAAAAAAGTCAGAATTCTGGAAGAAAAAAAAAGTCAGAATTCTGAGATTAAAGTCAGAATTCTGACTTTTTTCCCATATTAAACTGAAATAATATTTAAAAATCTGTTAACTTTTTATTTTTTTCAGTGGCCCTAATCCTCTTCCATAGTAAACAGTTGGTAAGGCTCAAAACATGTGCAATGTTTTTGACTCCTGGCCCACAAGCATGTCTCTGTCCAAACTGCCTGTGTGTAAATCCTGAAAAACAAATGTTTAGGCTTTTTCCAGCTCTTCTGTATCATCTGTTCTACCCTCCCTTGTGTGTGATGTTTGTTGAAATTTGATGTAAAACGACGGCACCTTTACCTGAGCCATTTCACACTCTTCCTGACTGAAGGAAATCAGTTCAATCAGTTCTTGTAGCTAGTCACACGTGCCAGTATGGGAATCAAATAATCTGAAATGTGTCTGTAATTTAGTTTGTGGATATTTTTGCACATCATTTAGAAAGCTGACACATTATTTTTCCCAATCATATTTACTTGTGTTCGCAAGGGAAGTACACTTTGCTGTAGCAGATTTTAAGTAACAAAGGATATGTCATTATAATAAATTCTTTTTATTAAACTAAGTGTTTGTGTGTTTTCTGTTGGGAGCCGTTTAAGTGCTGCTGAACTACATTACCCATAAACCCCCCCAACGTTGTGGGCGAAGGAAACGAAAGCGAGGAAGCTTGTTGGCTTACTTGAATATAATTTGATTTTATCAAATAAAACCCGTTGCTAATTGTACAGTAAAAAATCCCAAATATTAATGAAACTTTTTATTTGCAGAATTGTGGCTTGTAGACTCGAACGAGCCGCTGTTATCAGGCCAGAATCTCCCCAAAAGATAAGGTAACTGTTAAATTTCGTATTAGCAAACGAGGCTAACTATCCCTCTTAGCTTAACGTTAGCGTTATTACAAAACACCGATAGGTTGCCGTTAAACGTCTGCCTGTCGTTCGACGGTCGATTTTTTTCCCCCTTTTTTTATGTTTAATTTATATTTTTTTCGACCGATTTATCGTCGTTGTGTATTCAGTTTTTCATTTCAATATTTGTTCTGCTTTTAATTTCGCTAACAGCGTGAGTTTTACGTCGTAATTTTTTTAAACATCTCATTTTGTACTTGTTTCGTGTGAAATTTGACAGTTTTAGTTAAAGAAGCTGCTTTTTTTCACCATTTTGCTGCTGTGCTTTTCCAGCGGGGACATCCACTGAATGTCAGAAAGACAAACGATGATGGTGATTGAACTGCCTACACACTGACTGAAGACATCTAATGAAAAATTACTGCAACCTAACAGCATGTAAGACTCTTCTTTTATTCAAATGTTGGGAAATTAAACTTGAAAACCACTTGATAAACTATAAGCTGACATATTAAAGCATAATGTGGGTATTAAGTCCTATTTAAAATCAATTATAATATCATAATAAAAGATGTGAAATAAAAAGGCCCCTATGTAAATCACTTTTAATAGTTTAGCACCAGAGCAACAATCCTATTATGTTATCAGAATCAATTATTACATTTTTAACATATTTGTTTTACATTTGCATGCCTCTGATGACAAGTTTTTCCATTTTATATTCTTTTTTTTTGTTGTTTTATTGAGATTTTTTACCCTAAAGGTAGAAAATAACTACCTGCTTTTATATTTGTCTGGTCCTGTAGGTCTGATGGACTTTATCCCACAAACAAAGTTGGGCTGAATGTGCTGCAGATATTTTTAATTGTTCTACTTTTGAGTGAAAAAGGAGGAGAAAAATGAGACATGTCTTGTTAATTTCTGTTCTTCATAAATTCTTTGTAAATGTGTTGTTTTTATGTGATGCTGCACCGGAAATATTCATTTCCTGCTAGTTAATGAATTTAATCTCATTAGCAGGTAAAAATCTGGTAAAAACTTAAACCATTCATTATTCAGTCATTATAACTTGTATAATTACATTTTCTTATCTGACATACAGTTAATGGTCTTCTGTTTTCAACCAATTAGCTGATATTGCAATATTTTACAGGATTTTAAACACCAAAAATGGTGTATTAGAGTGTTATTAGCATATTATTATACAGTCATTTGAAAGCAGAAGTCGTTAAACTCATGCATTTGTGCCATTTTGTTAACTTTTTCAAACAGAATTGCAAACTTAAACCTATTTCAGTCCAAACAAATGTATATATATTTTGATTACTAAATGTTATCAGAACTTTGGATTTTCCATTGTTCATATAGGCGTTCTATGCAGTGATTTCTTTGTTTTTGTTTTTGTTGACAAATGTTTGACTAAAAAATCATCATGTTTTTTTGATCAGCTGTTAATTATAGAAAAAAGAAAACCGCTTGAAACTGCTTGTGAACTAAACAAGTTATTTTATCTTAACTGATTCAGTAAGATTGTAAAACTAACTGTTTATGTTAATATTATTTTATTCAACAGCCGGTATGGAGGACAAGGCAAATGGCTCAGTCGACACCAAAAGGTATAATTTAAAACTAGAGTAGGAGTCTTATGTACCTGTTTAATTTCCAGTTTTTCTTTCTGCTGTTACACTATAATCTGAGTGGATTAACTTTATTCCCACAGCCCAGTGGAGAATGGTCAGCTGCCCGACCCTTCCAACTGGGGAGTTGCTGACGTCGTCAATTATTTCAAAGCAACAGGGTTTGAAGAACAAGCTACAGCTTTCCAAGATCAGGTTTGTGTGATATTTTTAGTTTTTTTTGTTTTTTTTTTTTTTTTAAATCCTACTTTTTGTCCAAACAGGTGTTGAAATAATTATACCAAAAAGTTGTCTCTGACAGGAAATTGACGGCAAGTCTTTGCTCCTGATGACGCGAAACGACGTCTTAACGGGACTGTCGATAAAACTCGGCCCGGCGCTGAAAATCTACGAATACCATGTGAAGCCGCTGCAGACTCAGCACCTGAAGAGCAATGCGTCATAGCACGGCCAGCTCACCCCGCCACGCACCTCAGTGACAATCATCATGTCAGGAGACTCCAGGTTAGCTGCGGCTTCACAAAAACAGGGTGTCAACAGCGGCACCTTAACCAGATTTGAATGCTGTATGTTCGGTTTTTTGTTGTTGTTCTTGTTTTCTTTTTTTTTTTAATAAGCGTGGATCCCAAAAAAAAAAACTGTTCTGCACAATTCGTCCACCCAGCTGTTTACCCTTTTAGCCATTCATATTTCTGCTGCTTAAATATGTATTTTTTGTGTGTTTTATTTAAATAAATGAGATTTAGGGAGTATTCTAAAGATGCGTGTGTGTGAGTGTGAAAAGTTAATTAACCTATAATGTTTTTTTTTTTTTTTTAAGTATTTGTATATAAGATAATATATAATTAAAAATGATGTATGCTCTGTAATATCTCAACACTTTTATACCTGCAGACACTTATGCAGACACTTATGATGCCTCCATATGTCCCTGAATTGACTCTGTGTTTAAACCTGCATATCTGAGTCCATGACTTGTCCTGAGCATGTAACAATGAAGCATTTGGTTTTCCAGCCTTTTACCTAAAGCTTCTTTGTTTCTGTACATCAACATTATTTAGACTTAAGGCTCTTGATAGAATCTTTCTGTATATATTCTTATTATGTACCTACCTTTGGTGCTTTCAGCTTTGTCACACAGACGGCTGTATTGAAGTGTTTTTGACCCATCTTTAAGTGTAACAGAACACTGGAGTTTGAGTTTCTTGAGTCTAAAACTGATGATAAATGGTGCTTTTTTTCTGAGCAAAGTAACTTTACTTTCTGGACTGTATTCATTTATTTTGCACTACGCATTGTTCGTTGGGAGCCTGTTAATCCCTTAATGGCAGAACTTTTCCATGCTAAATCAGTTTGTCAACATTAGCTTCCTTTAAAAAATTCACTCTTGTTCAGGAATCTATTTTTTTGGCTTCATACAATAAGGTGAGCAGCAAGGGAAGGTGAAACTAAAAATGAGTTTTAACAATAAGACCAAATAATGAGATGTGAAGTGTTATTTTCTAGCAAGAATGTTTTTTTTTTTTTTAGACATAATTTATTTCATATAGCTTACATGTATAGCTGTATTTTGTACCCAGAATGGAACAATAACATCCTTTGACACAGTAGAAAAGCTTCACCCTGTTTGGTTTTACACATTAAAACGGAGAAGATCACTTGCTCTTCTTTGCTGATTCTAAAGTTATTTTTTGAAGTTAGACCTCAGGTGTACAAAGCAGTTTGATCCTTATTTCTTCAAACTAAAGTGAAAATAAAAAAGTTTGGGAACATCTTAATGACATTTCTGCTCCTTTGTCAAGATGCAGCCAGGCGCTATCAGTGAAACGTGTTTACTTATTAGAGTTTGCTGGTTGTTCTGAAACAAGAGGCTGCAGGTTATTTTGATGGAAAAGCTGCAAGATTATTAGCATTACAGTCTGCAAAGGCTTCTATGATTATTTCTCTACAGTAAAAAATGTATTCCGCTGAAACAAACTTGCAGCTGCACTTAAGCTCAGTTTTCTGAAAACAATTCAGCACCTATCCATTTGGTGGCTCTCTCCAGATCAATCTGTGGTTTAAAGCACTGATGTTTTCAGTACATAGAAGCCTTTCCTCCTAAGGGGGTTTCACCCTACAATTAATATATGTATATATATATATATATATATATATATATAGAGAGAGAGAGAGAGAGAGATAATTGGATAGCCAAAGATTCTTTAAAGAAGAATTTTTACTAAATTAATAGCAGAAACTCAAACCTTTCCACTTGAGGTCTTCTGGATAGAGCATATTGACAAAAAATTTTTAAATCTTAAATGCAAAATGTATATATATTTATAATCTTGGTATAATTACTGCTCTAAGTGGGCTGCTTTGTCATCTAAAGGCATGTTTTACAGTCAAAACTCCAGTTGACGATTAATCGATAACTAAATTAGATTATTTCAATAATAGATAAATCACGATCAATCCGATTGTTTCTCCCCTTATATAGTTATATATATACACACATTTTTGTTTTACAATCAGAAAATAATTTTGTCTCATTAATTGCCCCCTTCCCTCAAAAAAAAAAAAAATGCACACGCTATAGCAAGGTCAGAAGAGTATAAAAAAAAAAAAGAAACTTGAAAAGTTCAAATTAGTTGTTTTTTTTATGTAGATGTGATTGACTTGAACAAAAACAAAACTAAGCAATAACTGCTTGTTTGAGAGAGTTGTAGGGGAAAATGTGAGCTTGGTTAAGACGTGGGAAGGTTCATCTAAAGAACCTCAATACTTTATGTCAGCAAATACTAAATTATTAGTTTGGCTACAATATACATTACTATGTTAGAAAATAACATTATCACATCATATTAGCAAACACCAATTTACAAAATTAGGCAAGATTGTAGGATTGGTTGGTTTAGGCTCAATTCCTCTACATGTAGAAATGCATTCTTATGTTATAGTGTGAGTCTGTCTAACAGCTGGAAATATGTCAAAGTTGTCAGTCGTCACTGATACTGAAATCTACAAAACTCAGAATAGCTGGATAGAGAATAATCAAGATCGTTTACCAACTCAGTCTAATTCCAGACCTTATTCTGTTTCTGATGCTGGCGTGTGACATCATAGAAGGTGATTAAAAAATGCTTTTGCAAACCTAAATAATGCAAAGTAATGACAAGTATACCTCTGCACACAGATGGTAGAAACTAATAGAGATGTTCCTAAATATTTTTTAAAACATAGCTTTAGATTTATATTCTTAAGAGGCAGTTATTAAATCCTGATTATACCAAAAATGAAGCCTGTGACCCACTGACAGATGATTAAAGACCCCCGGGGTCGTCATGAGGCAAACATTAACATAATCCTTCAGAGAAAGGGAACAATGACACTGTAGGTTCCCTGGTAAAAATAAACTATGTGCTTTTCTGTCAGTACCAATCACAGGATATGCTAATATTTGTATACATGCATTGTTTGATATTTTGGAACAACCCAAAGGGCATTAGACCTTAAAATACAACACTGTAGCAAAGAGGAAGAGATTCTCAATAAAAGTTGGTTGAATTGTTTTTACTACTCCTGTTTTTGTCTGATTAGTTTTACATATTCATAGGCAATAGTCTTGTTCACATCTTTAGGGTTTTTATTGGTTTCATCACTTAGATTGGTTTTTATTTTTTGGATCAACAGATTAATACTGAAACTGGCAATGGTGTAATCAATCGTTGCTGTTCCTTTTAAAGTCTGGCTCTCTGTTTGCGGCACACTGTCCCAGTAATGTTACCAGAAGGACTGTCCAGAGGAAGAAATACCTAAAAAAAAGAACAATAAAAATTGTCATTTAAAACACTATTTGTTATTGTAAACAACGGTCCATAGTATTTACCTCATCTTTGTTGTTTAGACCCATTTTTGTCATGTCTATGGTGAAGTAATGCTGGTTGGGCATGACGATCTCTATTTCCTCCACCTAAGGATAACATTTCTTTTACAGAGTTTCATTTAATGCCACATGCTGTTACAAGTTCATGTAATATCCTACACACACACACACACA
>NW_015150629.1:180704-186033 GCF_000732505.1 Cyprinodon variegatus | reverse complement strand
GACGGAAGGTTTCCTTTTAGGGTTTATTTTTTCAGTCTTTAAAATGCTCTTTGTAAGTTGGAGGGGGGGGTTACTGCACTTCCAAGTTGAAAATAGAATAGAATAGAAAATCCCTTTATAGTCCCACAATGGGGAAATTGTGGCATTACAGCAGCAAAAGATTATAGCAAAAGTGGTCACACAAATGTGGGCCATAGAAAAGTGTATAAATGTAAAAACAGAAAAAGTGACTAAGTTAAGAAAATATATAAAATACAATGTAAATACTGCGCATCTGGAGAATAAATAATGAATATACAGCTGTGGACATTTTTACAGTAGTGGATATGTGGAAAAAATAGCAACACTGGAGATGTGCAAACATGATAGCAGCATGTTACTGAAGTGACTAAGACAGAAACTGCAATCAGCATGAATTTAACTACTTATTGAGGTTGTTGGGGAGAGTGATGGTTGTAGAGGCTTACAGCTGCTGGAAGAAAGGATCTGTCATAACGCTCTCTTTAGACTAACAAGATTTAGACAATTACCATGCAGCGTCGAAGTCCACATCCTGGACTTTGTTGTAGCGCCACCTGGAATAAACAGTTGTGCAGAAAACCCTGTCCTTGGTCTCTTGCAGTGTTGTGAAACGATCTCGGAGAAACCCCTCAAAGCCAGACTGAGTGGTTTTTAGCACCTTCATGTCCTTCACCCCGCTGTGAACCACAGGGGTGCCTGTATGGAGAAAAGTTGGAGCAAAAGCACTAAAGAGTTTATATAGAAATAGTTTCCATCTATAAAACAGGGAAAGCAGATATAGCTGCAAAAAAAAAAAAAAAATGCTAAATTGCAATGAAGGTAAAATAATAAACTTCCAGACTTGGAACTAGTAAAGTCTTTGTATCTGTTGCTGTAGCATTATGTATGCTAACAAAGGAGATCAACTCAAGATATAAGACCAGAGGAAATAATCTGAGTAAAACAAACATTATTTTTTATGAAAAAAGCCCATGCTAACATATTCTCATAATAAAATATAAGTGTGGTGCGTGTGTGTGCTATTACCGCCGAGGTTCTGTTCCACATCACAGAAACGACAAGCCTCTGGGCTGTAGATAAATGCGTGAGCGTGTTCTACACCGTTCTGAGAAAAGAAAAGTGAGGCTTTTAAAAAATATTATTTTGAAACCAAAATATTTAACATTTACCCAATATTTTAACAAGGCTGTTTAAATCCTTATCGAGTTATTGGGGTGGACAACTTGCGATAATAAATCTTTTCCACATTTTTTGCTAATCTTGAAAAAGTTTAATGTTCCACTCAAAGTCATGATTAAATAAGGATGTATGCTTAAAATCAACAGAGGTGTCAAGTAAAGTACAAATACTTAGTGTACTTAAGTACACTTTTTAGGTTTCTATACTTTACTCTGTTACTTATTTCTTTCTTCTTTATTTCAATTTCTTTCTTCTTCTAACTTCTACTCATTACATTTTCACACAAGTATCTGTACTTTCTATTCCTTACATTTTTAAAACAAACGTTACTCGTTACTCTCGATTTCGGTTTAATGTTAATAAATGTTTATTTCACATGATATGCGCCATCCAATGCAGATCATTGGCATCATCCACATCTAGTGAAAACTAGTGTAATTGGATGAGTCATATAACGCAAACACTCATTGGTTAGGTAAAGGAAATCATCAGAAGCAAGCAGGTGTTCTTCAAACTGTAAACACAAATTGTCTATGCCATGCTACAATGTCGGATTCAGAAAAAGATGTTGAAATGTCTAAAAGGTCGGACACAGGCGAGAGCATATCAGGAGAGGGGAACCAACAAGACCTCCCTCATCCTTGGCCCTCTCTTAAAGAATTTTTCGAAACAGTCGAAAAAATTAGCTTTTAGTTCATATAGTGGCATCTGGCTGTTTTTGTTTAAAGGTTACTTTATACTTTTATACTTTAAGTAGTTTTTGGAGCACATACTTTTTCACTTTTACTTGAGTAAAGAGGTCAAGTTGATACTTCAACTTTTACCAGAGTGTTTTTTAACTGCAGTATCTATACTTCTACTTAAGTAACAAATGTGTGTACTTTTGACACCACTGAAAATCAATCTTTATCTTACTACCTGAGAGTTCACTAAAGTTCACTTTGGTTAAAACCGTTCTGGTAAGTAGAATTTCATCCAAACAGAAGCTCAGTACCTAAGGAATGTAACCCATATCATGATGCTAACACCAATACAGCTCACTCAGACCAGCAGGATTTTTTGTTTTGTTTCTTTTTTGCCTGTTTCCCATTAAGCTTTTAAGTACAGTCTCTCCCATTTCAACCACTGAGGCCTTTAACTCCCTCAGAGTGGGTGCAGGTATCTTGGTGGCACCTCCCTCCATCCCTCACCAGTCTCCTTCTTTCACTGTCTTTCCATTTGGGAGGATGTCCAGGAAATTTTCAGTGAGTTACTGTTTTTTTTTTTTTTTTGTAGCTATTCCATTTTTAAATAACACTATCTAGTATTGATATTATTAAAAAGAATACCGGTAAGTCATGTTTATACTTTTTCACCTTTTATAGTATGAAAAAGAAACCTAAATTTCAAAGAGTGAATACTGCAAACTCCATTAATGCATAAAAAATGTATTATTTGCTCATAGTTGGGATCTCTTGCATCAGGAAAAGGACATTAGTGTTTCTTATGAACATTATTGTTCGTATTTAAGTCACTGTATGTTCTTAACTATTTATTATGCGGCATGGCATAAGTACTAAGTTTAATAAATTTTGCGGAATAGAAAGTGGTTACAGAATGCTTGCAGGAAAAAAAAGGAACTTTAGAAAGAATTCATTCAGTTAAGAACTAATGTTGCAGAGAGCAGACATGCAAACTATAAAAATAAGCTGAATATTTTAATATCAAGCAGAAAACAATATTACAAATAGATATTGGAAAACAAGTAATAACAAGTGGATATGGTGTATTCTACTTAGTGTTTTAAAAAAAATTGTGTCAAGCAAACAAATTATCCTGAGCAATTTGTAGATACAGATGCTAATAAATATGATATGACTGATGTTGCAAATAGTTTAGATCTAAAAAGGCATTATATACAATTGATCACAACAGATTACTTAATAAACGGGAACAGGCAAGGTATAAGGGGTGCTGTGTTGGAGTGGGTTAAAACCTATAAACACATATACATTTTATTTTGTACATTAATTATATTTTTAAGGTATCAAGTAAATTAAAAAGGATTCTTTTTGCTGATGATACCAACATTTTTCGCACTGAGGCTAATTTACAAACACTTTGGGATGATGTCACTTGTGAAACTGAACGGATAGAGGTTTCTTTAAATTTGAAAAAACAAAATTCATATAATTCGGCAATCACAATAGAAATGTAAACATATACATTAAAATTAATGGATTTCCAATAGAAAAAGTTCACCAACTAAATTTCTCAGGATGAAAATAAGTAATCATTTCAACTGGAAATTGCCTAAAACCCTTTATCCTCATGTGTTGGATCATAAATCAGTTCATCTACTATACTATGCATTAATTTGCATATAGTAACATATTCAAAATACTGTTCAGTGGTTTGGGGTAACACACTACTTCTCCGCACCTGTTAATCATGCATCAAATGAAAGCAAAACGCATTTTACATAATGGTGACTTTCTACAGTCAAGATTATTTAAGTTCACACATTTAAATTTCAAACAGCATGAGTTACGTTCAAGATCTGATAGATTACCAGCTTATATACAGGAGATGTTTCAAGATGGAGATGGTGGGTATAATTTAAGGTGTCATTTAAAGCCAAAAACTTTGATTGCGCAAATAAGAAAAAGAACCTTCTCTGGTGTACGGCTGCGGAATGACTTAAGTAAAGAACTGAAACAAAGTAGAGGCATGAAAGTATTTACAAAAAAGTACATTTTAACAATACAGGGTGGCTTACAGGCCATGGCCATTATCTGGATATGTGGGTTTATTACTTGTTATTTACCAATCATTACTGAAATTGTTCTGATATTAGTTTAGTTATCTCTTTGGTTATAGATGGCAGTTTTTTAATGTGTGAACTTCAGCACAGTTATTATTTCTTCTTTTTATTTTGGTCTAGGAAAGAAGGATGGTTTAATGAGTTTGACTGATAAACAGTGATGAAAAACTGAGAGAGGGGGGTATATGTATAATTGTTCACTTCTACCCATTTGTTTTTTTTTTTAGACCTGATTTTAAATCGATTTTCTGTTGTATTGTTTTACTGACCCCTGTTTGACAGGGTATATCTTGAAGAGCAATAAGGTGTTGTATTTATACAATAAGGTGCTGATGAAGATTCCCAGTCATCCAGGTCATAGTCATTCCGTAAAGGTTAAAAAAAATATCCACTGGACCTGGATTCCAAGATTTGAAATTTCAAATCTTGGAAACCAAGTCCAGTGGATATTTTTTTTTTTTAACTTTTACGGAGTATACAATAAGGTCACTCTGATTCTGTGGAACATAGTGGATGATGCAATCTAAGAGGTAGATAAAATGTTGCATTAGTTAAGTTTTATATCATTTAAAGTCAGATTCAATATAATCAGAGATAGGGTTAAAGTCAAGCTAACTGAGAATGTGCCCACTCTGATTTTCAGCTGAGTTTTTATAAGGTATACATCACAGATGTGCAAACATAATCTACATAATGAACATGTATACACTTTTATGAACCATTTTACTTTGCTAAATGTTTTGCCAATAATTAGGTAGCAGCAGTGAGTGGGTTAAAACCAGTGCTTATCTCTGGACTTGAGTGTTACCTTGTTCAGCCTTTTCCAGGGTGCCTCCTCCATGTAAACTTTGGCCCTCAGTACATGGTTGAAAGAGGTCAGGAAATGATGACAGAGATCAAGGGAAAATTGCTCAATGGTGTTTACCTGAACATATAGGGGGGGAAAGTCTGAATAGTTTGTTTTTGTACATTATTAAAAATACTGGATTTGCATTAATTTAAAGTTCCATTGAATTTGGTGGGTGTTATAATGATTATGTTTTTCATGAAAAATACAATTATTTACTGTGTAGCAGTGAGCTTTTGCAAAAACAATCTCTGGTCTGTAGATGTCTGTTTAGCTGCATAACCAATAAAGAATGATTTTGCCTTTGAAGGAAAGAAACCACATATGATGTTTTGTAAATCCCAGTGGTTTCCAACTAATTTACAGAAATCCCCCCTTACCAAACGTTCATACTTAAATTGTTAAACATTCCTTCCTTCCTTCCTTCCTTCCTTCCTTCCTTCCTTCCTTCCTTCCTTCCTTCCTTCCTTCCTTCCTTC
>NW_015150629.1:150844-180694 GCF_000732505.1 Cyprinodon variegatus | reverse complement strand
TTCCTTCCTTCCTTCCTTCCTTCCTTCCTTCCTTCCTTCCTTCCTTCACATCATATATCCCTGGGGCCCATATTCAACAAACAATATAATCTTCCAAGGTCTTTGCATTCTCTTAATGTATGAAAATAGTCGCCTTCTTGACAAATATCAAACAACAATCTATGAACTTCTTCTGATTCCAGAATGTGCTTTTTAAGACTGAATATTATTCAAAGGATGTTCATACTTATAAAAATATGCATTTTGACATCCCTAATACATTCAACAGAGTCATCATCTTATAATAAGCCGAGTAACTCCAGCTTCTCTTCAGCCATTTTTTTAAACAGTAAAGAAAAATATTTTGAGTAGAATTTAACACAGTGCCAGCCCATCAGATGACTCTGTAATAAGTAAAAACTGGAGCTCTAACTCACCCCTTTGATTTTGGCCAGGGCATGGACAGTGTTCTTGATGGTGTCTGTAGGAATGATGTCTGAGTTGTCTCCTGTCAGATAATCCTTGCGTGATTTGAGTGTGATTTCAACGTTAGCATTCAGCTCAATAAGGTAGTGGTGTCTTCCCTGCCTTTTGATGAACATCACCTTCACAGCATTCTTGCCATAGCCCGTCCGAACAAACTCCACATTCTGTAACAATGGAAGAGACTTGCTGCTGTTTTCAGTCAGACATGTCCTTGTTATTTTCTAAAACTTAAATACTTTTTTGTTACGTGATGAAATAATAGAAAATCATACTAAAATGTTTGTCTTTTATTAATATTTGGCTCTATTATATCTCATTATGATGTTATGTTGCTTATTGGTTCTAAAAAGCTTCAGGTTCAGCCTTGAGGTCACTGACCCCAAACCATGGTTTTTATCTTCACTGCTAAATGTTTAGATTTAAGCCATTAAAATGATCATCTTTTGCTCTAAAAAAATGTATTACCTGATTTCCCACGTATGCCATGTTGCTATCTTCTCTTTCACCTTTGGCGTTTCATATCCTGTCTCTAACCACCTAAAAAGATCTTGGCAGCACAGACATATTTTGTTTAGTGGGTGTTGCCCTTTTTGCACTGACTCGATTGGGAGATCTAGACAGATTTCAACATATTTTACATATACGTAAAAGCACTCATCAACATTCACAGACAGACACACATTCAGAGGATGTTTTATTTTGTATTGATCTCCAGGGTGTTTTTTTAAACTGAACTCTCCCCTCTGAGATGTGGAAATGTTTATCCTTGTTCTCTGAGAACAGCTGGATGTGCAAGCTGAATATCAGCTAACATCTCATCTCCCAACTCCTATATTCTGATACTGTGATGAACACCTTAGACAGAACCTGAAGCTTTAACTGAATGGTGGAGAATTCATCAGCCAGCATAGCTGTTGGTTTCCATTAAGACAGGCTGGAGAAAGGCTTTGCTGACCAATAAGTCCTACTAATCTGTTTTTTGGGGCGTTAACCAGTGTAACAGATGCTACCCCACTAATATACCTGGTCTGATCTTTAGCAATTGATGGAAGATGTTTAGAGAGACTCTCCCGTCAAATAAAACTGTTTTGTTTTTTTTATGGTATATTTTACCCTTTAACCGCTGTATTTTTTACACAGGATCAGTTATTTCTTGTCATGTGACTGGGCTTCCTTCCTGTATTTTTTTGTGGCTTCCTTCTTTTCTGGCTTCCTTCCTTCCTTTGTGGCTTCCTTCGTGGCTTTTTTCATGGCTTCCTTCCTAGCTTCCTTCTTTTGTGGTGTCCTTCCTTCCTTCCTTCCTTCCTTCCTTCCTTCCTTCCTTCCTTCCTTCCTTCCTTCCTTCCTTCCTTCCTTCCTTCCTTCTGTAATAAATCCCTGAGGCACATTTTCAGTTGAATTACGGGAAAATTGGACAATGTGATCTTCCAAACTGTTTAACCATCTCCCCATTCATAGGAATAGTTTTAATAGTTAATTTTGACATCCCTAATCAATTCAACAGAGTCATCATCATTTTATCAAAAATATTTTTTTAAATGACAAATAACAATATTTTTCAAGGAGAATTTAAGACAATGCCAGCTCCCAAACTAAGGTTTTATCGGAGAACATTAAACATTCCCATTCTTCATCTTTCAAAGGTAACCACTTTTGTAGTAGCTGTGTGTGATGCAGCAACAGGAGATATTCTTTTGCACACTAGAAGCCATTAATAAATTATTAATCACAGTAATTCAAATATTTGATATTGTTAAACACCTATAAACTTAGAAACACAAGTAGGCAAAACGTTGACCTAGTTTTTTCCTTCTATCTTAGAAGCAAAAGGATTTTCTTGTACATTGCATTTGAACATGCAGCTGCATTTTATTCTGTCATTTTATATGATGTGTAATTATCTTTTTATTGAAGTGGTATTTCTGAAACAATATTATGATCAAATACTCTGTAATTGTGAACGTAAATGCTCTCAACAGTGATTTTATATGATTAACACACTCTAAAAATTGCCTATTTTGGACAAAAAACTAATTTTTACAGCACATTTGATTTAATTCAGTTTATTTATATAGAGGCAATTCATAACATGTCATGTCAAGGTACTTTACAGTGACAATATCCTCAGATTAGTTAAAGGTTCTGTCTAGGAAAACCACTTGATTGCATTTAAGTCATTGAGTTGCAGGAAAAGCTCCTACTGTATAAGCTTGCAGCGATGATTTCCGCTTGCATTTTGTCAGCAATCCATCATACAAAGCATGCTTGTAGTGACAGTGGACAGAAAAACTCCCTTTTAAAAGGCAGAAACCTCAAGCAGAACCAGGTTCAGTGTGAGCGGCCATCTGCCGAGGCCAACTGGGGTTCAAAGACACAGAAGCAGACATACAGAAAGAAGCACAAAGGCAAAAGGTAACTCTTGAACAGCTTCACAGGCGGCACCATCCAGGAAACACACAGACGGGCAAAAGGGCTCCAAGGCAGCTCCCATGTCAGACAATGAAAGAGAGCTTATACAGTTAGTCACAGTCAGAGAACCAGGACTACACTGAAAAACAGGCCAATCCTAAAACAGAAATGTCAATATTTCAATCCAGGATGGAGTCACAGCCCAACAGGAAAAAAACTAGATGAAGGTACTATCATGAGGAAAAAGCAGAGAGAAAATAAAGTAATGAGTGTAACTTATGAATACTAACACTGATATATACTTACAAATACTGCAGAATGGGAGAATAGAGATAAAATGAAGCAGAATGGGGAAAGGTGGTTTAACACTGTACTACAGATATATTAGGATGCATAACCATCCTCCATTTCTGCTGCTTGGTCATTTAACTGTACAGTAAGTTTGCAATAAAGCATAAATCCTGTTAACACATCTTTATTAATATAACATTACAGGAAAACCCCTTAACAGTATTATAGCTTATATCACAAAATAAGTAACTGTAAAGGAATTGATCGCAGTTTGGCTCTAAAGGTGACATTTTTCTTTCAGTCATAAATAAACACTGAAATATGCAGGTACCCAACGTCTAACAATTGAGTTTGCAAAACTGAGAATGTCAGTTCTAAATGCAGTTTATAGTTTCTGAGCCCAAATAAGTGAAGTGAAAACTGACAAATCTCTTTGTGTTTCACCGTGATGCATTTTCAACATGGTTCCTAAAAATAAAAGACAAACAGGTGTGAACATGTGAAACAATTTACATATGAGGAACAGTAATAAGATTAAAAGAAAGAATATATAAAAATAAACTTCACATGGTAGAATTTGTGTAGAAAATCCCACCCCTGTATGAAAAAGGGTGAATTGTAATGTTTTTTTTAATAGGGAACTTTCATTACCCCATCATGTGACCATGTTATTACTTCCTGTTTTGCATATCTATGCAGCTGTCTCTTTCTACCGTCATGCACCACACTGTCTCTTAATAGGCTTCAGATTTTCCCTTTATATTTAACATTTGGCCATGTCGTCTGCAGTCACAGTCTCGCTCAGGATGGCCTCACATTTCAGACCCTTCTTCCACATTACTGTCTTTTTATTGTGTTTCACGATGGGCAGAAGTCACATTTCCTGCAGAAATGAAGCCGATGAACCCGTTGACTGGTGAGTTGACATTACATACTGTATAACGGCACATTATGTATTCTACTAATAGTTTTATTTATCACCCTTTGATGATGTGGAAATTTCTGATGTTGTGAAATAGAACAACCTGTTAAATAATTTCCAATTCTTTCAGGTTTATTATCTACAAACTGCCAAAGTTTAAGATTGGAGAGGTTGGCAGTGGAGTGGACTACATGTACCTGGATTCAGCAGGTGGGGGTTGGCAGAGGAGTACATTTATGGTTAACACGACCCAAGGAGGAGCCCTGGTCAACACTCTGAATCAGCTGTACAAGGGAAAGGCCTACATGGTAAAGCAGTGCCATTCTTCTTCATTAGTGAATGTACTTGATCTTAAAATAATATCCCTAGTATTTGTAATTCCACGCACTTAAAGCCAATTTATTTAAGTGCATGGGTGTAGATTTTATGCAGCATTGGCATTTTAAATGAACTGATGTGAAAAAAAATGTTTAAAATAATTAGACGTAAAGGTCATATTTGATGTTAGATTGTCGTAGGTTATCAAGATCTTAATGTAATGTATGTTTGGGAGATAAATCTGACTCATCAGTTGTTAATTATTGCATAAAATCATAACTGTCATATTACTAAACTTGATAGAAAAAACCCACCTACCTATTTATATCTTCAGCTAATTATTTTTAACCCATATTGTTTATGCTCAAAGAATAAACAGAGGAGTAACTAGATGTATAGACTTCTATCTCATTGAAAAGGGGTATTAAGTTATTTTTAATGCTTTGAGAAACTAGTAAACCAAAATGAGAAGCTTTATTAAAAAATGCAAATAAAATGGGGTAGTGACAAATATTTACATGAATGGCCGCCCACCAAAATTACTTTAAGAGACTTTCAGCTAATGGAAGTGGTCATAAAAGAAACTAGAACAACACAGTGTTTAAGATTCAATGGAAACTATAAGATTGGGCAGAGTAACAATCTATTGCTTCTCAGTTTAAAAAAATTCTTTAACCCAGTCATCAGAAACACTGTTGGGGGCACAGCTTGTTGTTATGCTGAGGAGGCAATTCCTTTTTTGCATATAGCCAAGTGAACTTTATGACCTTTATTCATTCATTAGATTATATTTGAAGTATAAAATCTGTTTGTTATGCATATGATACTTTAAGCATGAAACCAGTTTCTCTTCTAGTCCAACAGCTCTGTTTACGCACTCTACAATGATGGCGCACCAGAGCTGAAATATATCCACACTTATGGACACAGCAAAGGTACAGCACTATGATTAAAAAAAATCACCTTTATATTACAACCATTTTAATTTTATTTATTTCATCCTTAAAAGTATGTCACAGCTCTTTGGAAGTACTCTATATGTCATGATACATTGTTTTTATGACTGAGCTTGAATAAAGCATGCAATTTGTTGAATCCAATGTAGGTGCAACAGAGGGAAAACTATCTTTTTTGTCTTTTTTTCTGGTGGTGACAATGTAGAATAGATTAATCAATTTCAAAAAGGAGAGGTGCAAAGGCCAAGCGCCTGATAACAACTGTTTGCTCTGACAAAACCTATCTCTCTGACACGTAGTGGACATGTTTTTGTAGTCTCCGTGCCTGTTTGCATGTTTCTGACTCTACCTGTATTATCTTGCATGCTAAAGCATATGCTTGCATTCACCCTACAGGGGTTCTGCTCTTTGACCGCTCTCAAGGTTTCTGGCTGTCCCACTCCATCCCCCATTTCCCTTCCTTCCCTGAGCGAGGCTACCAGTACCCCTCCTCTGGCAAACGAAACGGCCAAACTGCCCTGTGCATGACCTACCCGTATGCGCAGTTTCTCAGTATAGGTGAGTGAGTGCACAGTTAGACTGACTGATATGACCTGCTTATAGTGTCAGTGTGTAACAAAAAATATGCAGCAAAATAAAAAGCCTCATAATACCCTTTCCCCCCATAAAATTAATGATATGATATGATATATATATATACCAATCCATCTGTCTCAAAGGTATTGCTTTGCCACCTTGCAATTATGCCTCTCTCTTTGTGCAGATGTTTTAGATATTTAAATAGTTTTACATTCTACACACATTTCACATATCATTACAAACACACCTTTGACAAAATTAACAGGTATTATATTAGAAAGTTCCAGTTTCCATGTTCATTTATAGAATACTTTTCACACCCAGCTGTTTTTTTTTCTATTTTTTTATTCCAAATTTTACAAATAAGGTCACTCTCCAGCAGAGGTGGGTTGAATGCCCAAAAAACACAAATTTTCTCAAGTAAGAGTAGCACTACTTTTTTTTTCTCTTCAAGTGAAGATAAAAGCAGTCATTCAATAAGTTACTTAAGTATAGACAAAAAAAAGCATTTGGTAGAATGGCTACTTGAGTACTGAGTAACTGATGTATAATAACATAAGATTAAATGTTTATAAATGATGCTGGAAAACAGACTTTATCTGCAAGTCCTGGCATTTTAAATACTCAAATGCCTAAAGAATACAAATAAATGTCATGAATATAAAAGAACAAATTTATGCAGATACATTTTGTTTATGTTAGGACAGGGTAACAAACTTGCACTGTTAATATCTACTGTTTAGTGTATTCTTACCTGATTTATGAACAGTTCAAATTACTCACAGAGGATAGTTAAAGATTTTACTCAAATAGCGATACTTTACAAGAATATTACTCAAGTAAAGGTTAAAAGTGCAACACAGTAAACCTTCTCCTAAAAGTTTTTTTTTCATATTGTTACAAAGTAAATGTAACTGAGTAAATGTAACTGAGTAAATGTAACTAATTACCAACCACCTCTTCTCTCCTGCACAGTTTAGTTTCTGTATGCATGTGAGGTTTAGAGACTTTGCACACATTCTTGTCAATTCACCGAGCTAGTGTGGCCTTTAAAAAAAAAAAAAAAAACTTGTAAACTCTGAATTTAATCAACCTGGTTGAGGCCATTTGTTTTTAGGTAAAAACAATAATTCCAGGTGAATTTGAAGTCCAACTCCTCTAGCTTGTTTAACTTGCAAACAGGACCAAATTTAAGTGATAAAATTTGTCTATTAATCTAATGAAAACAACGCAAGATTATATGTCATATTAAATACCAGATGAATAATTTACAGTAATACTCCATAAATTAGAATAATATTTCCATTGAGGCTCGTTTGTAAGACTGAACTTTGGCAAATACCAACCTAAACATACTTTTCACTAAGCCCATATTCCTTCACTAACTTTTGCTTTTTATTTGACTGATGCAATGCTTCATGATGTAATAATCTCAAGTGTGGTGTTTTTGATATAGCTTTAAGCAAATAAATCATCATCAACAAAATTAGAGACTTGAAAGAAATCCATCTGTGTAATTAATTTATATACATTTTTTTTTTATTAGTAAATTGACCTACCGAAATAAATCAATGTTTGATATTTTGTTATAACTGTACATGACTGAGGACATATTTTAGGTGGAAGTAACTCCAAGGATTTATTTGCATAATTCAAAAGTTCTGATTAAAATCGAATGAAGAAAGTTTATTTATTTTGTACAGCTGTCCTTATCTCTACAACACCACACGTTTTTAACTACCCAGATTTACACACTTATTGTTTTACGCTACACCATACACTCATCAAGTACATATGCATGACAAACAAAAGATTAACGTATCTCTAGATGTCAGACATATGTCTGAGATACAGAAAAGCTTTACATACAGTAGCTAAAAGCTGCTGGTACTCTGAGTATTCAACATTTTTCATTTCTTACACCTTTGGAGAAGCCTTCTCCAAGGAAATTACTCATTTTAAGTCTTAATACCTAACATTTAAAGCAGAGTCTGGGATCTTTTTTGAGCTGAAATGGTAAAATAATTACCATTTATGTTTTATTTTATTTTTTTATGCCTTAAGAAGAGATGTACATCTATAGTTACCGTACATCTATCCATTTTTGTTCCCTCCTGCAGCACAGCAGCTGGCCTTCGTTTACCCACGTTTCTACAACTGCTCCGTCCCCTCGGCGTTCTCAGCTGATCTACCACAGCTTGTCCAGCTGTGTAAGGGCTCCAAATTGCCACTGACCTCAGACAGAGGAGTTAAGCCCCTTTTTTCTCTCAGTGGGGATAAATTTGTGAGCTTTATGAAATCGGAGCTTTTTGTGGATGGTAAGATATTCCTCAGATAGATCTAGACCTTCATATTTACGTTTTTGAACATTCAGTTTCTCATAAAGGAGTTATAAAGTTTTCTGCTGTTCTGTTAACATGTCTTGCTGTATAGTATTGAGCACTGACACTTCATCAACTGAAAACTTCATCAACTTGAAATATTAAGGCAGGAAATTCAAATCAATGCAGATCATTTTCAGCCGAAAATATAATCTATGGAGCCTTGCAGTTACTTTTCTCAAAATTTACATGATACTGATAACTACTCCCAGCGAATAAAGCCTAAGATATCAGAAAGCAGCAAGTTTATTCCACAGAAGTTTCAGGAAAGTACCTGTCAAGTTTCAGGAAGTACACTACCGTTCAAAAGTTTGGGGTCACCCAAACAATTTTGTGTTTTCTCTAAAAAGTCCCACTTATTCAACTCACTCCATACGTCAGGCATTCTTCCAGCATCTTTTCATTTGTTCTGCGTCTCACAAACGTTCATCTTTGTGATCCAAACACCTCAAACTTGGATTCATCCGTCCACAGCACTTTTTTCCAGTCTTCCTCTGCCCAATGTCTGTGTTCTTTTGTCTATCTTAATATTTTTCTTTTATTGGCCAGTCTCAGATATGGCTTTTTCTTTGCCACCCTGCCCTGAAACCCAGAATCCCGCAGCTGCCTCACTGTAGATATGGACACTGGTGTTTTGCGGGTACTATTTAATGA
Source organism: Cyprinodon variegatus (assembly GCF_000732505.1). NCBI lineage: Eukaryota > Metazoa > Chordata > Actinopteri > Cyprinodontiformes > Cyprinodontidae > Cyprinodon > Cyprinodon variegatus. Next base: position 171,719 of record NW_015150629.1, on the reverse strand, counting down.
AGATGCCAGTTGGGGACCTGTGATGCATCTGTTTCTCAAACTAGAGACTCTAATGTACTTATCTTCTTGCTCAGTTGTGCAACGCATCCTCCCACTTCTTTTTCTACTCTGGTTAGAGCCTGTTTGTGCTGTCCTCTGAAGGGAGGAGTACACACCGTTGTAGGAAATCTTCAATATCTTAGCAATTTCTCACATGGAATAGCCTTCCTTTCTAAGAACAAGAATAGACTGTCGAGTTTTAGAGGAAAGTTCTCTTTTTCTTGCCATTTTGAGCGTTTAATTGACCCCACAAATGTGATGCTCCAGAAACTCAATATGCTCAAAGGAAGGTCAGTTTTGTAGCTTCTGTAACGAGCTAAACTGTTTTCAGATGTGTGAACATGATTGCACAAGGGTTTTCTAATCATCAATTAGCCTTCTGAGCCAATGAGCAAACACTTTGTACCATTAGAACACTGGAGTAATGGTTGCTGGAAATGGGCCTCTGTACACCTATGTAGATATTGCACCAAAAACCAGACATTTGCAGCTAGAATAGTCATTTACCACATTAGCAATGTATAGAGTGTATTTCTTTAAATGTAAGACTAGTTTAAAGGTGTCTTCACTGAGAAGTACAGTGCTTTTCCTTCAAAAATAAGGACATTTCATGTGACCCCAAACTTTTGAACGGTAGTGTACCTTTTAAGTTCTAGAAAGTAGCCTCCAAGATCAGAGAAAGTAATCTTTTGACTGTATCAGCAGTATAATACAATACCACAAAGGTGGACTATGTTTCATATGATAAGTGTATTTTTATTTTTTTCTTGTTGATAATGAACCTTTCTTCTCCAACTCTTTTGGCTTCCTGTAGATATCTACAACGCCTGGGTGGCGCAGGCCCTGGACACCGATCTTCTGGTGGAGACTTGGCAGAGGCAAGGCCGCGAGCTGCCCTCCAACTGCTCCCTGCAAAAGCACACGATGAACATCAAAAGGATTCAGCTTCCTCCATCAGTCCAGTTCGAGTCGCGCTATGACCACTCAAAGTGGTGCGTGTCGCCAGTTGACAGGGTGACCTGCCTGGGGGATCTGAACAGGGTCAAGGCTCAGATGCTTCGTGCAGGGGGGCTGATCTGCTCCTACAACCCAGTGATTTACAAGGCCTTCAGAAAGGCAGTGAACTGGTACATTAGCTGCTAAACAAGGCTGAATAAATTTGATTGAGTTTGATCATTTGTATTTTAAAAATCTGCCTTGTAACCCTCTATGAAGTTTTATCTAACAAACGGTCCTACTTTTCCCTTAGAGGTATTTTAATCAAAGTTAAACTCATAACCCTTCACAATTATTAGGAAACCTGGAGCTTTGTACAACAGCCTTTAAAATAGTTACGGGGATTTCAATATAAATATGTTCAAATCACGGTAGTCAGTGTGACTGAGATTTGTTGGATACAGTTTAATTGATCAGTATGATTACCAAGAAGGCTTTTTTGTGGCCTAGTCAAAGGCCATGTTTTAGCGAAACACTTCTGTGCACAGCGACCTATAGAAAGCGTTGCTTGCTTTCAGCAATTCTTGTTTATAGCTTTTACCATCAACAGTGGTCATTGCTTTTTCACATAATTTGGTTTAGATAGCAAGGCAGGGCAAGGCAAGGCAAATTTATTTGTATGGCACAATTCAGTACAAAGACAATGCAAAGTGCTTTTTAGATGGCTTTTTTCTTACTATGATACTAAATATACTAAATTGTTACTATCATTTAAAAAAAAATCACAATTTAAAAAGCTTTTTTTTTTAGGTATTTACTCAGGTTTTCTTTGTCTGATATTGAAATGTTTACAATAATCCCACACTTCAATATGAAAATGTATCCATAAAAAATATAAAACTGTAAGAAAAAATTAATGTTTTAAAGTACCATAAAAAAAAAACTGAGAAAATGTAAAGCATCATGTGTTTTTCAATTAAAATCCAGTTTGTATAATTAATTTTCCCATTAAACAGCACCTTCTAGTGGTGAGACTGGTGGAATGTGGTTAAAACTTAAAGTTTATGGCTTTTCATGAGCATCCAGCTACTTTCCTCCACCAACTTATACTTAGACTTCTTTATTTGTCATTTTGTATGCACAGAGTGCATACAGAATGAAATTGTGTTACATACAGCTTATGAACATTGCATTGATATTTCAAATGGCACGAGTTATACAGAAAGTGCAGCAGTGGTCAACGTGTAAAACAGTGCAGAGGATAAAGACAGTATGCAAATTGCAATGGTTCAGTGCAGATAGGCATTTGTGCAAAAAATGCGTTATTTAGAATAGAAATGAGATGAACTTAAAGGGCTAAAAGTTAAACGTTCAGCAGCATTTGATGCCTGATAGTGTGCAATAGGTGCAGAGTTCGGTTTGTGGATCAAAGGTTCAACAGTCTGATGGCAGTGGGGAAGAAGCTGTTGCAGAACCTGGTGGATCTGCAGCGGAGGGCAGCAGGGACAACAGTCCATGGTGGGGGTGTGAGGGTCTTTGATGATATTACGGGCTCGGGACACACAGCGCTGTGATGAAATGTCCTTAATGGAGGGAAGAGGAGCCCCAATGATTCCTTCTGCTGTCCTCACCACCCTCCTCACGTTCTTCCAGTCGGAGGCTCTGCACACCACAACGACCATAACAACTTGGAGGCTTTTGTGTTTGAGTGTCTTTTCTTTCAAAAATATTTTCTTGAAAGAATTGCTTGGAACATCAATTTATATGATCCATTTTTATATCATTTATTATGTTTCTAAAACAGTAAATGTAAAAAGCCTTCCTCTTTTGTATTCATGCAGCTTTTCAGAGTGGGATCCATCGATAAGTTCTGTGTGAATTGTTCAGATGATGCACAGTGAGATTTGCAGCGACAACTTCTGCTCCTATTTGTATAAACAACATGGAAGTGTCAGCAGGTTTGAGGCAATTAAACTTTTAAAGCGCTTTCGTTTCCCAATAACTGCTCTTTGTTAAAAACAGTAGACAAACAGGTTACAGCAGGTTCATCAGGTGAATTACAGGTGCAATTTTTAAAATATTTTTTCACATTGATGGTTTGTGCAACAAGGAAGCGACTAAAGTGTGAAAAAAGCGTGGGTGTCAGTTTCCTTTTGACACTGGCGTATGACACAGCAGCTTTTCAAACAGTTTTGTAGTCCAGTTTGAAGGCAAGTGACGATGACAGCGCATGTGAGTTGAACATTTAAAGGGAAATATTAATAACAGAAATAAATAATTGTAAGCTGAGTAAAAATAACATTGATATAACTTAAAAACAGAACATTTGGAATCAATGGTAGTTTTCAATCTGCTTCTGTTTATGTACAGGGTTGTCAAAAGAATTAAAGCTCACAAAGTGAAAGTAGTCTAATAGCTATGCTTTGGTTGTACGTATTGTTATTTTGAATAAATGGTAAAAATGTATGCCAATTAATATAGATCCTAACTGTTGGATTGACTTTGTTTAAACGAATAGTTGTGTTGCATCACTAAGTTGTATCAGGAAGTGCCTTTTGTGGGTAACCAGAACTCTAATAAGTCATTAGAAATAGAGAGGTTTCCTAAAAAAGAGGAAACATGTATTCAGAAAACAAAAAATAGCAATCTTGTATATTTGCAAAAGGTTGTAACATAAAACAACAAAGAGTTTTGACACCTGCTATAATGAGGGGAAACCATTATTAGTATGTAAAACACTAGACCACACATGTATATTTTGAAACACTGGAAAAGAGACAATTTTCTGCATATTTTGCTTCCAAGGAGCCAAACATTCATTTTAAAATTGGAAACTCCTGTAGATCAATGGGGTTTCTTTGGGATAGGACTGCTTTTTCTTCATTAGTCTGGTCCTTCTTTACAAATAAGCTTTCCATGCAGAGTTTATTAGAAGAAAAAACATAAAGAGGAGGGCAGTGGATGTAAACAGCAGGTCTTAAAAGTTACAGCTTTAAGGAATAAAAAAAAAAAAAATCAAGCATAGACCTGGGAGCTGCATTCATTATCTGTTAATGTATATACCACATAAACAGTTAATTATTCTTAAAAATCATCTTCATTCATATAGTGTATATTTAATAGTTTCAATCCAATTTAAAATGAATAAAAACTAAAAGAAATTACCAAGCTCATCATCATTAATTGACTTTTTAGGTCTGATTGATTGATATTACCTTGTACTCGTCGTCCTGCATTTCATCATTGACCGGGTTGCGGGGCAGCAGTCTCAGTAGAGAGTCCCAGGCTTCCCTTTCTCCCCATGACACAGTCTCTCCAGCGTGTTTTGGGTCGTCCTCTAGGCCTCCTCCCATGGGACACCTCCTTAAGGGGGGCATTCTAAATAGATGTCCGAGCCTCCTCATTGGACTCCTCTAGATGTGGAGGAGAAGCAGCTCTACTCTGAGCCTCTCCTGAAAATAATTATCTTCACATGCTCAGATAAATAATTCAAAAGGACTGCCCTTAAAATGATAAAAAAGCAGTTAATGTCCAGTTGAAAAATTACTCACATAGCCTTGGAGAAAGATACAACTGATTGAAAAGAGTGCTGTATTCTTGGAAGAACAGAAGAATTCTGTTCTAGATGTGGTATTTTATATTACACACAAATAATACTCACTGTAAAAGTCAGGGATATGTACCTTTCAGGTGAAATTTTGGGAAAATTTAGAAAATGCATGCCATTTTGATATATTATTTATTCTTAGAAAGATACAAGGGTAGTTTTCTTATCTGAAACAGTTTATTAAAGTAGATTTGAGTAGATGTGGATGGAACATTTTGATTTTTCTTATTTCATATATTAAGTTATGCTATTTATCCACAGAAAAATGTTTTTACTCAGTCTGTTTCACCTGCAAGGCCACACAATGTCTGAGTGAGGGGTTTTTGCATAGAAGGAAATATTATTCCCATAAAAAGCCAGATCCTTTCTCAAGGTTTATTCATAACATGTTACTGTTTAACCAAAGTGTCTGTATTTTTTTTTTGACTCTGACTACTGCCCATTAAGGAAGATACACACTGGCCAGAACAGGGCTGATTACAATGCAATAAGGGCGGTATGATGCCTTGTTCTCTCTTCAAATGCTGACTGAGTGAAATCCATCGATCTCCGTTTATTTAACTGGAGTGAATAATTTAATACTTTTTTTACACAACAGTAGATTAACAGATATGTATCCAGGTCTTATTAACTGGACATTTGTTTTTCATCTACTCCAGCTGACACTGATGTCTCTATGAACTTATTGTTTACTGAAGCATCTTATTTTACTTTTAGGAATTCCTTCAAAGCACAGAGGTTCTGGGTTGTAGCGTTACTGTCGACTCATTTGAGGCTTTAGGTCTGACTTAAATCATTTATGAAATTTTCTTTCAGTTAATTATCTTATAAGAGAACATTATGTTATGCAGTTATATAAAAAGAATGAACAGCCGAACGTAAGCATTCAATAGTTTCGAAAATGTCTAAAGAGCATCACCTCTAAATGTCATTACGTGTTTCAGGCACAATCAAAAAAATGATCATGAACACATGATCATTACTTCATGTGTTTTACTCATTTGTGTCTCCCTCTGTTTTTAGTTGCTTTTGGCCAAAGATCCATCACTTTGTTTTTAGCAATAAGTTTCAAATGAAACCTAAGGACTTCCTTCTTTGTAGTAATTATGTTTGTTTTAGGAATTAATCAGACTCCTCCTCAGTGTTGGACTCCTGTTCAAAGCTTGCTATTCAGATGTGAGGTGCAGGAATGACAGAGGAGAGGCTGTGGACTGGTTGGTGAAGATTTCCAACAATATTCTCCCCTCCGCTGAGCTACAGCTGAATAAATGATCATCTGTTTGCATTCTCACCATTAGGTATATCGTCTATAAGCTGCCCAAAATGAATGATGATGGGTTGTCGTATTTGTACATGGATGAGAGCACCAATGGGTGGCACCTCAGCAGGGAGAAAATTGACAGTACAACTGGCTTTCTAGCAAAGACACTGAAACCTCTACTTGACTTCTATAACAGAAAGGTAACTCAAAACCCTGGATATTATTGAAAAAAATGTGCAGCTTTTCAAGTTTAAGTGCATTCTATTTTGGTTTTTGTTCTATTTGCCTGTCAGACTGAAGGGTTTGGATACATACTCTACAGTGATCAACCTCCACCTCCCTATTCTGCTCCTTCATCATTCGGTCACAGTAAAGGTGGGCCCTATACTTTTCAATTTGTTTGCACAGAAAATTTAACATGTATTTGTTTTGACTTTGATTTAATTTCCCTCAGGTGTTGTGATGCTGGATCGTAACTTTGGACTTTGGCTTTCACACAGTACACCTAAATTTCCAACATATCAGAGTGCAAAGTTCTGGCCAAGCAGTGGAAACGTAAATGCTCAAACTTTTTTTTGTATTACCTTTCCATACAAGCAATTTAAAGAAATAGGTAAGCTACTGAGGGAGATTGATTAATTCACAATTTTGAAAAAAAAAGGACTGTTTCGTGATATAACATGACTAAAATACTATTTAAATATTTAGGAATGCAGCTAAAGTACATCCATGCCTATTCATTTGACTCTGCAATCCCAACAACTTTTTACAATGAGCTGCAATGTGTTGCACAAAGAAGCTGCTACCCGAAAAAAGAGCCTTGGTTTAGAGTGACGAGCCTAAGCTCTGCAGATGGCAGCATTTTCACCAGTTTTGCAAAATACAAGCGCTTTGGAGAGGGTATGTTTTTGCATTGCCCCTCACCAGAAAAATTAGCTTATTTGCAAAATATTATAGATACAAAATATAAATTTGATAACTGTTTACCTTCTGTTTTTTCTACTTTCCAGACCTTTACTCTGGGCTAATAGTAGACCACATGCCTCAGGATATCTATGTTAAGAGCTGGGGGAAAATGCGTGACCCTTTGCCCTCCAACTGCAGCTCAAGTCTTCATCATCATGTCCATAATGTCAAAGAAGTGCAGCTGCAGGGAACGGAGAAGTTCACCGATACGGTGGATCACTCTAAGTGGTGTGTGACTTCAGATGGTGGCTGGATATGCATCGCTGATATGAACAGAGAGGTCAGTCAGAAGGGCAGAGGAGGAGGAGCGATTTGCACTGAAGATACAACAGTGGGAACAGCTTTTAAGAAACTGATCCGAAAATTTGAAGGATGTAAAGAAACCCATCATGAAAGAGAACTCTAAAACCACAGCAATCACTAAAATTAACCCCTGTTACTCACAATCAATGCATGCTTATTAGCTTGTGTTTTTATCTAACATTGGTCAAACAGGCATAGAAAAATATCTACCTGATGCATTAATATAAAATCACTAATTGTAAGTATTGAGAGGAGGGTTTTGTATTTTTTGGGGGGTATTAACATAGGGAATGGTGTAGGTGAGGCTTGGATCTATGCCCCATGTGCAACATTTTTAATAAGGGGACAAAGACATGGATTTCATGCCATATATGTTTATTATAGGATAATTATATATTTACTGAGAATTCTAATTCTGTTTATGGAAAATGTATATATTTTTTTAACTTTCCTTGTGCAATAGAGCAAGCAAATAAGGTTAATATTGTTATATAAAAAAGAGAGTGGTGGCCTAGTGGTTAGGGCATATAGCTTAGAATCCTGAGGCTATGAGTTCATGCCCCACTCCCACAGACTGCCACTCTGGGTCTCTGAGCAAAGACCCTTAACTCCGATTGCTCCTCAGGCCCCCCACAATGGCAGCCCACTGCCCCAAAGGGATGGGGTAAATGGAGAGGTAAATTTATCCAACGTAAAGTCAAAAAAGTTCAATTACTATGATTTTTTAAGTATATTATACTGTACAGACTAAATGGGTAGTTTAATAAGGGCATACCTTTTCCTTCTACTTGTATTTAAAAGCATGTAATTAACTTGTTCAAATACTTTCTTTAATTGTGTTTTATTTCTGTGATGCTTTTTTATCTATGTGTACAGTAAAAAAGCCCTTTTCATATCACTTGTGGGTCTGGATTTCCAAATAGTTTCAATAAAGCAACTGTACTGTACTTTAACTGTACATGTTTTAATAACTGTTTTTCTGGATTTTTGTCAAGTGCAAGTTTTTTTTTCCCCATTTGACTGCATCTATTGTGCTTTTTTTAAATTAAACACTTTAGTTTGTTTGGGAAAAAGTATTAATTGACAACTAAATCAGAAACTAACGGGGAGGGGGAACAAACTGGCCAAACCCAGAACATTAGCTGGAGATTCATTAAGGTGAACAGTAAGGATGTTGATCCAACAGTGACTAAGTGACTGTCTTCTCATTTTTAAATGACTGCACTGAGAAGTGTTTTTACTAAAAGTATGATATGGATTTTTATAACGCCTAATTTCTTATAGTGGTTTCAAAGTTTGATGATTTTTTTTTTATGGGCAAAACTTTAACAGCTAATCCTAAAATACTTTAAAATGTTGAATTTCAGAATAAAAATATGAATCAGTTTAGCCATCATTGTTAAGCCTTTTGTGTTGATCTTGGTATTTAATAACAAAGTTATCAATTGAAAACTTAAAAAAAAACAACTGTCTACATTATGAAGATATTGGTCAAAAGTGTGATTTTTTTTTTATCTATAAGATTTTAAAGACCTTGTCATACTGAGACAAACACTAAGCATTCATTCAGGAGGAAATAATAGGAAAGACCTTGAATTAGATATTCATCAGAGTTTGTTTAGGTTATTTAGGTATGGAATAGATGTTCAGTTCTGCTGGGTTTCAGCGCACGAAGGTGTGAGAGGAAATGAAATAGCAGACAAGATAGCTAAGGCTTTAGGAAAGCAGAATATACTGTAGATCAGATTCCATTTGGGAAAGGGGAAGGTAAATCAATAATTAAAAAAGAAAGAAACAAAATTATGGCAAAAAAAAAAAATATGGGATGAAGATGAGAAAGGAAGATTATATAGGGTTCAAAAATCTGTAATTGTTAAAAATTATGGAGAAAGAAGCAGAAGGTAAGAGATAATTTATACTAGATTAAGAACTGGACATACCTACTTGAATAAGTTTTTGTTTGTAATAGCGAAAATGAATATTTATATATGTGAGGCTTGTGAAAGAAAAGAAAATGTGGATCACGTTTTAATGGATTGCATTAAATATGTAACCAAAGAGAGGGTATGAGGAAAGTAATTATGGAAAAGGGGAGAGAATGGAGTATTAAAGTATTTTCAGGGACAGATGGAGATAGGGAGGAAAATTTGGTTATTAATAAAGCATTGTTTTTATTTTTACATAACACAAAAATAAAAAAATTGTATATAGTAGGTGGAACTATAGCAAAACACACTCATGTACAGTAGGTGGCGGTATGCACCTATAAGTTGTTTGCAATCCGCCGATCTAACAAAGAAGAGAAGACAAACAGTACACCTCCTTACCGCTAGGGGTGCCATACATTTAGTGCTACACTATTTATTCACCTCTCATCCCAGGAAGTGAACCGATTCCGAGTGACTCTCTTCTACACATGTGAGAGGATCCATAACAGACCGGAGAAACACAGAAGATGGATATTTCAGAGGTTCACTCGAATCAAGGCAATAAAAGCAAGAAGAAAAAAAACAAGAAGACAGTGAAAGCCAAGGCGAAGGTTAAAAATCCTGAAGTGAAAGAAGAGAGCAGCACCGTGGAGATGAAGACCGAGCCAGAGGCTGCGTTTCCCCCCACATTTAGTGTCTCCGAGATCAAGAACAAACAACGGAGGCACCTCATGTTCATGAAGTTTAAGCAGGAGAAGAGGAAGGTAAACTTTCTAGGAGTTACCAAAGCAGAGTTTTTTATTACACAATATTGACATTTCACTGATCTCCATTTATTAACTGGGTTGTTGATAGGCTGTTGGTAGTACACGGTGCTCTGACGTCAACAGCCGCCATATTGGTACTCCCTAGGTAGACCGGTCGGAAAGTAAACAATTGGTTACAGTATCCAACAACGATTATGTTCTTATATTCAGCGGGTTTATCATCCCTTGCACACTGTTTTTATAGAATCAATAGATTACTGTCATTTATGGTAAAAAAAAATAAAAATAAATAATGATAAATAGGCACATCACATTGCATATTCAGAGTCCATGAAGTCTATAAATTATGTAATATAACATATTATATAAATCCATCATAAAACAATTGTTTTTTTTAATAGAGTTTAATACTTTAGTCAGATATAAAAAACATTGCACATGCACACTATCTGATTATGTGCCAAAAGTGCTAAATTGATAATGCACATGTAATATATATATATATAGGGTTGGGAATTGATAAGATTTTCACAATTCCGATTCCCTTATCGATTCTGTGAAACGATTGGATTCCCTTATCGATTCTTTGAAACGATTGGATTCTCTTATCGATCTGTTAACGATGATTTTGGAATGTGCACGGTGACATTCATCTACCTTCGCCTGGGACATTCTTTTTCTGCATGCCTCAGCGAAAACAGTAGGCAGTGAACGGGAGCTGCCAGCCTTTGAGCCAGCCAGGCTGCCCGTCTCGTCACAGTCTTTTAAATCTAATGGAGAAGGCATTGGTTTAATGAAAAACCGTTTTGTACAATGCGAGCGTCACCTTTCTCTCGCTTCCTGAACTGCGGAGCAACTTCGATTTTTTTTTTTTTTTACTTTTATGGAACTTTTTAGCATGTTTAATAACCCCAAAGAAAGCTAGGAAATTGGTTTATTTCCAGAAATGTCATATGGTTTACTAGGAACCACATTAAGCACAGCCAGTGATATAAAATTAGCTACTTACCACCAGAGTTGCCTTCTATGCTGGTGGTAACTTTAGCTTCTGTCCGGAAGCATCAAAAACATGACATTTGTTAAAATGTATGCCATGTTGTGTGCGAAGGTGTTTCTGCACGTTGGATGTATTTCCTCTCACGGATGTAATTGCCACTTTGCAATGATTGCAAAGCGCCTTGTTGCCATTTTTCTCTCCCTTAAAATGAAGCCAAACTTTCGATCACTTTACCCGATGGGACGCCCTTTTTTTTGTTTTGCTTTTCTAGAAACATGCCTGGTCTCCTCGTACTTACCTACTGAATGCTGTGTGCGTAACTTGCGTAAAAAAACGTGACGTAAGTCGTGCTGCCTGGAACCGTTAAGAGAATCATTAAGCGAGCTGCCAAACGGTGCTATGGAATTGGAACACATGGAACCGGCTATTATCAGGAACCGGTTTTCGATTCCCATCCCCTATATACATGTACTGGTTACACTGTTATGGTAATAACATTACAGTACAGGCATTTTTATGGCGCAACTCTGTGAGAGTTTGGAGTACCAAGATGGCGGCAGGTGAGTTCAGTTTTTTCGGCCTATCAGCAATCCAGTGAACAAAAATGAGATCAGTGCAACAAATACGTTACCTGCTGTTACATTACCAGATTGCGTTTTTTCTATGGGAGTGTGTGTAAAATGTTGTGTCTTTTTTATTTTGTCTTTTAGCAAAAACTCCTACTGAAGAAAAAGAGGAAAAAAGAAAGAGAAGCCCTGGGTGATAAGGTGTGTTTTACTGTTAATGGTTTTCTAATCCAGGTTTCCTACCATGTTAGCCTTTTTTAATTATTGGTTCATATCTTTGTTGTGTTATTTCCATCCAAGGCGCCACCAAAGGAGGTCCCCAAAACGATAGAAAACCAGAGAGTGTTTGATGAGACGACAGTTGATCCAGAGGATGAAGAGGTTTGGGTTTAGCTTTGCAGACAGATATGCACTCATAAAATTCCAATGTGTTTTTATTTTTTATTTTTTTTTTTAACCAGAGTTTCTTTCTTCTTTTTTTGGTGCTGTTCTAGGTTGCTTTTGATGAGGGAACTGATGAATTTTCTGCTTATTTTAATGGGTTGACAAATCCCAAAGTGCTCATCACCACATCAGACAGACCCAGAGGGGTGAGAAGCTGCTGGTTTTCAACACCAATCAGAGTTTGACTAGTTTTAAATTGAGTTTTTCCTTAAAAAAAACCCGTTACTAGTTTAAGGATCATGTAAACTTTTTTTGTGGATACGTTGCTATTTCGATTCATATGTAATGTTTATAGGTAGCATTAGTATTTAATAAAAAATGCAGTTGATAATTATTTGTCCCTAATCCAAATTAGAAGCCAGTTCCGAGTTCAGACTGTGTAACGAAAAATCTAAAACTATTTTCTGACTTGAGACTGAAGAAAATAAAATTCTTTCCATCTTGCACCCTAAATGTTAAACTTTGTTATTTTTGTCTCTTGTTTTTTGTAGAGAACAGTAAAGTTTTGTGAGCAGCTTGCCACTGTCATCCCAAACGCCTATGTTTACTACAGAAGAGGCCTCGCTCTGAAGAGGATCATACCCCAATGTGTTGCCAGGGACTTCACCTATCTAATGGTCATCAACCAGGATCGCCAGCTGCCCAGTATCCTAAATTCATAAAGCTTTTCTGATGACCCAAGAAAATCTATTTCTATGTTATGGGTCGTTCTTGCCTGAATTGTTAGCTGTTACTCCTCTGGCTGTACTTATCCTTATTGCAACAGCTTTCAGAGAATCCACGCTAAAACAACAGATTGGATTGGAATAAATATCAGCAAATTAGATGAATAAAAGAATACATGGGATTTGATTGCAACAAACCCAAAGCAGACCAACAATAAGTCTGTTTTTTATTTAATTTATTTTCATTTTCTACTGTCGGCATCCTTAGCATACATTTTAAGATGGTTTGGTTCTTTGTCATCTTCCCGATGGGCCTACTGCTCACTTCAAAGTAAGCAGTGTTCGACTACGAAAAGAGATAAAGGCAAGTAAGATTCTTACTTTCTTACATCTGTACTGTTCAAAAAAAGTCTGAATTCTTATTTTATAAAACTGCAATGTATTCCTGTACAATATGAAGAAAAGCCTGAAGTGTGTGGGATGTTGGTTCTACTACTTTCCTCGTCTGGATAGTTATGGAAAATAATTTGTTTTTACAAACACAACTGTTTCAATATGATGTCCGTTCATCCGCCCATTATAAGCATTTAATAATGGGTTAAAATGAATCTGACGTGTATACAACCTCAGCTGAGAGGGCTGAAACAATTAATCTGATTAATTGATTATTGAAATAATCATCTACTAATTTAGTAATTGGTTAATCGTTAACTGGAGGATGGAGACTCTAAAACATGCCGTAAACTAATAGAGCAGTAGTTGTACCATATATAAACATTTTGCATTAAAGTAAAAAAAAAAAAAACTAAACATATTTGTCTGTCGATATGCTATTTGCAGAACTCCTCAAGTGGAAGAGTTTTAGTTTGATTTGGTTTAAATTCTGAAAAAAATCTTCTTTAAGAAACCTTTTCCTATCCGAATATTAATCGATAGAGGTAAAAATTGTTAACAGATTAATCGATTAGCAAAATAAATGTTAGCTGCATTCCTACTCTTTTCTGATTTCAAACTAATTTGTTCTTGATATTTTAGGTAGGCCTAATTAATAAAGGACTAAACTTAAGCCTCCCACTTGGCTCCCATGCTGGCCGTCTGAGGTTCATTTGTGCTGATCGTTTACTGAATTCTTTGTTTTTTAGAGAAGAGGCAAAGAGCCGACCGAACACTATCCAGAGGTGATTCTCAACAACTTCACCACCCGCCTTGGACACAGCATAGGTCGTCTGTTTGCCGCTCTCTTCCCGCAGAACCCTCAGTTTGTGGGCCGACAGGTCGCCACCTTTCATAACCAGAGAGATTTCATCTTTTTCAGATTCCACAGGTAAATGTCAAGCTGCAGCATGCACACGTCCTTCTATTGGTAATGTTCAGTGATTGAGTGGCTTCATGTTTTACTTGGATCAAATAACAAAATAATAGATATTGGCAAAAAAAATTGATGATTTTTTAACTTCTGTGCTTTATTAAATATTTCAGCTTCTGCTACACGCATATTTTTCCAGAATGGACAAATTTCCCAAACTGCTAAGTTTTTTTTAGCAAAATCTATTAAGCATAGGTTGAAAAATGATGCTAACAGTCGTCAACCAGTGTATTTAAATTTGCTATTTCTAAAATTTGTTTTTATTTATTTAAACACCATAAAATAAAAATGCTGCAGCATTATCATTTTTCTAGTTTAGTCTAATATCTGTCTATGATCTTTAGACCCCTCACCTGTTAATCCATGATCCCGGGAGGGGGGGCTACAACTCAACCTTTGGGGGTCAGTGGTCTAAAGCAGAGATCTTCAGCGTCCCCCTAGTGGGTCGCAGAGGTACTGCATATCTTAAAAAGTCTTTGGATCTGTTTCCCAAAACAGAGAAAATGTCAGACCAGCTTCTTCACAAGCTCACAACAGAACCGTTTGTCTCTTGATCAGAATGATAGCTGGACATTACGTTCCTGTTGATGTTTGCATATTTTTCTCTAAACCTCTGAACATGGTCCATTTAGGCAGGCAGAAGTGGTATCGAAAAGGGAAACCAGAGTTGAACTACTGTTACGGTCCTGGTCTCTTGACTGATTTTATCTTTTTTTCTATTTTAAATTAACCAACTAGAAGCTTTTAAATCTAAGACAAAAATTCCCAAAATGCGTAACAGCAGTAATCTTACATTATATAAATAGCTCAATATAAATGAAATAGAATATTTTATCATCCTGGCATATTGCATTTTTTAATCCACATTAGTGACCTGAAGCATGTCATATTTGGACTCGTTTTTTTTGTCTGACACTGTATATGATTGTGTCTTTTTGTACTTTGTAAACATCAGGAAAAGACGACTCAGTTTTAAGTTCTGCTCTTTTATGGTCGGTTCTTCATCATGACCAAAAGCTTTACTGCTGACTGTATGTAACCATGGTCCCAGCTTCAGCATGAATTCTTCTAAGCTACTCCCTTCCCATAAGACTTTAGGGGGAAATCTCTTGGGATTTAGCCCTGTGCTAAATAACGCTTCTAACCTTTGCCTGCAAGATGACTTATCGGTATTTGTGCAAGTATCCATCGTGTACCACTTCAGCTGAAATCTTTGGAACTAAATCATCTTGCAGTATTAATCAGTAAAAAAATTGAAATTTTCCAGGCTATTAGTGGAAACAACCATCAGCTGTGAGCTCTCTGAGCAAAATCTCAGAACAGTAGTTAAAGGGGCGGGACAATCAATCTTATTGGCTGATGTGAAATCAGCCTGTGCCAGCTATTGGTTGTTTAATCTGTCACTGAAAACAATCGCTAAAGGCATATTTCAAAGTTTTTAAAGATTTTTAGCACTTTTTATCTATATTTATGAACATATTTATTAACTTATTTTTTACTTTATAATTTTTGTTAACTCTTATTTTAGAATAAGACATGAAATCCATACATTTTAAGTAGAACAAGTATTGTAGAAGAAGATATATCAAGATCCATACCCTTTTTTTTTTTTTTTTTTACTTGTGGTTTTAACACTGGGTTACATATAGCTGTGATGAAGCCAAGAGACCAAAACAAACACGGCAGTGCAGGAGGATGTATAGTTTTCTGCTTTTCTTTGAAAGAGGTCTCCAAGAACATAGCAGGTTGTTGTGGTTTCTCATAGCGTCTGCTGCTATTTAAATGTTTCTGTGTTTGGCTAAAACCAAACCTTGGTAGGCAGGAAGGTTCTGCTGAACGGCACCTCTTTGCCCTAAACCGATTCAATAGAAGAGCAGTCTCAGAAATAGGTGTAACTACACATTATCGTTCTGGCTTGCTAGTTTATAAAATTACCATGAATTGGAGAAAATGAATGTAAGGTTAAATAACAAAATAAAGCTTTAAATAAGAATGTTAAAATGTTTTTTTTATAAGGTACATCTTCAAGAATGAGAAGAAAGTTGGCATTCAGGAGCTGGGACCTCGCTTCACTCTGAAACTCAGATCTTTGCAGAAGGGCACATTTGACTCAAAGTATGGGGAATACGAGTGGGTGCTGAAGGTGAGCCTGTTAAATCAAATAAGAATTTTAATAACTTTTCAAAGGTTTATAATGAAAACCTATTTGCTTAAAATTGCATGAATAAGACCCGTTGTTACAATCTGATCAATTTTAGAATTAAAATAGGTGCACTTTGGAAAATGTCAAATATGAATTTTCATTTCTTTAAGTGTAAAATAAAAATATTTCTCTTTCAGCGCCATGAGATGGACGCCTGCAGGCGGAAGTTCCAGCTTTAAGTTCCTGCTTCCTGTAATCAGACCATGTCCAACTAATGTGTGGATTTGTGCAAAATTGCTCCACCTGTGATAGCTGCTCAAAGATCCAGCTTTAACTCATTAGGTGGCGTTGCCATGTTCCCTGGAAAATGTTCACATATTCATTTCATATTAAACTGTATAAATGAGTTATTTGAAGATGACTTAAATGGTGAAGAGTGTGAGATGGAAGAAGAGACGTCTATTTCTTACAGGCTCTCCGTGTCATAAATTCAACACATAATGTACATACTTTTTGTTTTTTAAGCCTTCATGTTTTGATTCAGTGAAGTTTAACCCATTTTTAAGATTGTGTATAAAAAGTACTTTTATGCTGAAACAAGGATTTATTTTTGACACATCAGAATATACCTACATGGTGTCTGAAGGTCTCCTCTAAAAAGGTGTCAGCTGTTATAAGGCAGACAATACAGCCTGTAGGCATCGCTTAGAGCAGAATGTTTATATTTTAACACAATTTGGTGGAATGGGGTTTTATGTGTGCTAATGGAGTGAGCTCTGCAGACCTAAAAATAAAAAATGTAAAATGCATCCTAATCAGTCACCTGAACCACCTCAGCAACTCATTTAAGGTTGTTCTGCTGCAAGGTTCCCCAGGATAACAGACATTCCTATCCTTTTAAAGAGACTCATTTCAGTTGCTTAGATTTTGTTTATTTAGATTATCACAGCATGGATAAAGTTAAGGCTCTAAATTAACTAAGTTTTTAAGTCGCAATAGAGACACTACAGATTCAGGTTCTGTTCCAATCTGACCTTTTTGTAAATACATATATTCATGTGAACAGATTGTTTAAAGTTCAATTTGCATCTTCAGAATTACTGCCTTTATAATATAAGACGCAGATAATGTACTCATCAAAGTAGATTTAGTAGATCTAACATTACAAAAAACAGCCAGATGTATATCAAACTGAAAGTTGTGTCTATGTAGGTATTTTTGGGGGGAGAAACCAAGAAGCTGAAGTAGAATGGCTCTACCTCACCACAGGTAAATAAAACTGGTTTTCTTCAGAAGTTTTATCAGCATGACTGACCGGAGACAAACATGTTTTAACATAACCTGCTGGAGAAAAGGCAGCAGAAAAATATAGATGGAAATGGTGATTAAACTAAAGTAGAATCTAGCTTTAGTCACAGTATGGGGAAAACAATCCACTTTAAAAAAAAAAAGCCGCTTAAAACATGTTACAACACGAGTCGGCTTCACCTTCAGGGTTCATGCATGCTTTCCTGCAGGAATTTGTTTCAGTGCAGAGAAACAGATTTACAAAGTGATACAATCTCATCAGGAGTTGAATTTCTAAAGTCTTTAATATTAGAAATATTAACGCAATTTCCCACAGCTTTAAGTGAGTAACTTGATACAGCTGCACTAGCTTCCCTGGAGCTCTTGATCTGCAATCTTTCTGTGGAATCAATCCTAGATAAACCCATTATACACTTTGACAACTTTGTTGATATCCCTCATTTAAAGAAAAACCCACAATGCTCACAGAAATTGCTCAACAAATTAAAATATTAAAAAAAAAAACTAAAAAAAAAACACCAAGTAATTAATTGCCATTTCATGCTTCAACAGAATAATTTCGTGGTAGTTTAACCATTTGATTCAGGTGTGTAGGGAAAAGATCTAAAATTAGCAGAACACCGGTGTTCTGTCGACAACATACCCATAGTCAATAAGCATGTGCAAGATGTTAGATTTGAATGTGAATGCTAGTCCCGTTAATCCCTTTAGTTTTGTATGAAAAAACTAAGGTCAGATCACCAGATGCTTCAAAAAACATTTTTTTTTTTTTTTAAGTACATGACTAAAGGGATACACGCCCATTGAGGTAGTTGAAAGTGTATTTTTCATGCAAAGCTAAAGGGATCAACAGGGATCACACTATGAGTATGCTGATCTAACGAGCGCCGGTGTTAGATGAACATCCCCATTTATTCCTTTAGTTTTGTATGAAAAATACACTTTAAAACTACCTCAACTGGTTTGTATCCCTTTAATCATGTACTAAAAAATGAATTTTTGGTGTTTTTTGAAGCATATGGCGATCTCACCTTAAATTATTATTTTTTGTATGACTTAAGGGATGCACACCCCTTCAGTTTAAAAGTCTATTTTTTGTACAAAACTAAAGGGATAAACGCAAATCTGACATCTTGTGCATGCGTATTGACTATGGGTCTGATTGGGTATGCTCATCTGACAGAACACTGGCCCTCAAGGACGCATCCCCACTCAAAAGAAATCTAAATTAATTGGCTGAATCCCTCATTTCTATATGGTTTACCATGCAAAGATCTATAAAAAAGTTGTGCACCACAAAATAATCATTTTCTTGTCTGTTCTTGGCAGCTGCTTTTAAGTTACATTGTCAAGGCAATAGAAAAACAAACATGGAGCTTTGCAACTAAAAATTAGGAAACAGTTTAGTTTTATTTAGAGATTAAACATTTACATTTCAGAAGGCACAATATGTGTTAGTTCTATGCAGGAAGGCTGAGACATTTATTATGCACCAAAAAAGTTTTCTGTTAAGGTTAAAGTTAAAAAAGCTCAAGTGAGAGTCCTGGCTCAAATTCCCAAGACTCCTGAGACAATTCCAGTCCATTTTGAAGAATCCTGCAGCTCAGCTTAACAAGGCACGTCATCCAAAACCTGGAAAAAACAAAACACTAGATTCAATGGAGGGCGGGGAAGTAGTACAAATATCTACATTTTACAGGTAAAAACCACAAATTAAGTCCCACTTCTAGTATAGAACTGAACCAGCATATATTCAGATTGTGTTTCCCAAAAGGCCGCTTTTTGACAGGCCTTTAGTCAACGACTGGTGTCGACATGCCTTAAAACTGGAAAACTAAACTGGATGATCTGAATAAAGACAGAATTAGAGGGTTTCAACCTCAAACATTAAAATATAGTAAAAATAAAATTTTCCTAAAGAAGTCTCTAGTTTAACAGATACTTTTCAGTTTCCTCATAAACACACATCCTCAAAATTATGAAAGCTCTTTTTTTACAGGCAACATTTCTTACTTTTGAAACTAAAAATTAGTATTACTGATAGTTTAAAATCTCATTGTACCATATGTGGTTGTCTGTGCTTAATGCTTCAATTTGATTTTCCAGACAGATTATCAAATCTAATGATTACTTATTTAAGACTGGTACACTGAGTTTAGGCTACTAAACTGGTGACGCAACTGCCAGGCTCAAAGTCTTCCTTTATCAGCTCTCTTAAAAAAAAAAAAAAAAAATTCTCCTTCAGCTTTGATCTTGCACAAGTTTTTACACCCTTATTAAAAAAAAAAAAAAGTTTAATGTTAAATTTAATGCAGTTCTATCATGTCTTTGGTGACTTTATAGTGATTTATAAACAATTAGGTAGATGGCCTATTTTTTGTGAATTTGATAAAATAATAGCTACAGTAAAACCTTAAAAAATAAAGTTATTTTTTTTTATTTGAACCAGTCAGGTGTGTTTAATTCTCTAAAGGAAAAGTTGAAACCAAGTGCAGCACTAATAGTAAATCTCAGAAGCTTGAAGAAAAAAGGGGTGGAATAATTATGTGGCATTAATATTACAAAATAAACACAATTAAGATGTAAAATGACGAAATGTTAAAGTTGTATGTTTTCCAACTGGTTTTAAACAAAAACAGTAGTTTTTTTCTGCCTGTCATTCATAAAAGATCTGTGCTATGGTGTGGATACTCACAGCCTGTGGTACTATAGGAAGGAGCAGACCTTCTGCGGTCTGAACGGGTTGTTGCTGGAGGACATGCCGGTGAGCAGAGGGTCCTGCTGGGCGTTCTGAAGGCAAAACTGCTGGAGGTCTGCAGCGGCCTGAGACACCTACAGGAATAAGACCAAACGTTGAAAAAAAGTAATCAAAAAAACATGTTTCTATTATACCAATAGCACATGTATTACAGCTCAGACTATTTCGACAAACTGAAACACACCGAACAATGAAGATAACACGCCCAAGCACAGCCTTATTGTCTAAAACTTACCTTTACTCTATGTATACCCGCTTCAAAACGCAGCTGTTGAACAACTTTTTTCATAGCGACGATGTTTGCTGGTCCCGGCATTTTACTGCGACCTGATAAGGCTTAAAAAGTCAAATAAGAACTGTCTATGACTTCACCGGAGCCAGTTAACTTTTTTAGCTACCAAGCTAGCCCTTTTCCTCGGGAATAAACTTCCGTTTTTTTTTTCGTTTTTTTTTTTTTAAAGGCGTGCCTGCTTGTGATGCATTCAGGTACTATTCGGAAATTTGAAATATTTTAGATCTAGTTTGCTCGTGTCTAAATTTTCACATCTATGTACATATGGATAAATATGAAATATAATGTGCATGTATTTAAAAAACTGAACAGAAAAAGGTTCTGTATTGATGCCCCAAAGCAGTTCTGCTATGAAACAGAACAACAATTTTGAGAACGCTGGTAAGAAAGTTGCATTAACGGATTTTTTAACTAATCAAAAAAAGTGTATATAATATATATATTTGTATATATGTAACACTCCTTCTGATCCACGTTCACTCCCTCCGTACAGTTTTTTTTATTATAAATATCCGTTAATATATACATG
>NW_015150629.1:119146-150363 GCF_000732505.1 Cyprinodon variegatus | reverse complement strand
GCCCCATATATATATATATATATATATATATATACATATATATATATATACTTCTTTTTTTTTCTTTTTTTTGTCCTGGCATGCCAGTGCCATCATCAGCTCCAGAGCAACAGAGGCTGGCGCTCTCATTCAAGAAACACAGTTGTGTTTAATCGTAGCATATTGCTTCCAGGCAGTCTCTGCTGTCACACAGCAGATGCAAACACAACTCTACCCATAGCAAATACCCACAGCCTTTCTTCAGTTCAGTGTTTTACGGCTTTACTTGCTCTGAACCAGACTAATAATGGAGGTGTCTGGTGAGTCAATGAAATATACAGAGGACAAACTGAGACCGGTCAGCAGCAAGGTATGGTTTATATACTTTTCAAGATGTTAAAAAAATGTAGGCTAAGCAAGCGTCTATGGTGTACCCTTAAATTCATCAATTTTCTTTGTGTAGTTTGTGGAGCTCCATGTGCTGTTTGCACCAGCTGACCTATGGAATATGAAACTCAATAAAGTTCCAGCTGAAGCCACAGAGGGCTTTATTTCTGCTGGCTTTATCAGGTGAAAGTGCATCAAATGTTTAATCAATATTAGAGTTCAAAATGATAAAAGGTAGTTTTAAATAATGTCTATTAAAACCGTATGGCACTTTGCAGGAGTATTTTCTAAATCATTTTCACATTTTCTTACAGATCAGCCACAAACGTTGATGAATTATATTAGAAATTAGCTTGATGGTTTGATATAAAGTAGTATATTATACCTGGGTGAATGAAAAAGATCAGTTTTTGTTTTTTGACTAATAAAACAGTGGAAAGTAGAGTGTGCACTATTGAATTCTTGTAACTAATAGTTTTGGGAAACACCCTTTACTGTAACAGCTGGATGTCCTCTGGGGGTTTGTCTACCACTTTTTTTCACATCTAGAGACTAAAACTTCTGTTTTATTAAAATAAAGTTCAGGCTCAGTCATCTGTTAATATCAGTCTTCAAATCTTGCTGCAGGTTCTCCACTGGTATTGGGTCCAGAAATTGTCTGGGTTATTTAACATTTTGATATGAAACAATTCAAGCTGTATGTTTAGGGTTGTTGTTCGGCTGGAAGGTAACTTTTTATTTGAATCTTAAGGGGTTTCCTTTTCATATTAAAAACAAAATTATTAAATGTATCATTTTATAGAGATTTTTGGTAGGAATTGGTTAAATTTCATTTAATTTAAGACTATCAGAATAAAAGGGACAGAATATAAATGCACACCACACTTAGATTTTACGTCACGAACAATTCTGAGAATGTACCTTCTCTAATTTTACTTATTCATATGATACTCAGTATTATTTGACGCATTAAAATTGCAATAATATACGCTTGTTTTCTTTGTAATGTGACAAAAGTATCAATGAATTGAAACTGTTTGTATATTTTTGCAATGCCTTATCCTGTACAGAAATGTCCCTGTTTTTTTTTTCACTTGGTAAAATCCTTTTATATATTCTTGTTATGTTTATATAAAAGTGATGCTAATCAAACTTTAATTATATATTTGATGCTTTTTAAAGAAATATAAAGAAGACTAAAAGTAAATAGGTTGTTTATGGATTTATGATCAACTTAATTTTAAATAATTACAGCCTAAAATACCAACTTAATGGAATTAAACATTACACAACAATTACAATAATAGCTCTGATTGTTAATTTTAAATCCGCCTACATGAAATTAATAAAAAAATGTATTTGTGTTTTTTTTTAATTTAACTATGGTTTAACTGTTTGCCTGTGACACATGTTTTATCCTTGTGTCGCTTTTCCCTCCTGGTGCCGTTAGAGTTTTTCCTGAAACCACCCTGCAGACTCTGAGGGGTGAGTTGGGGGCTCTCCTTGGGTCAGAGAGGAGCATCCATAAATTCTCCTTCCTGAAATGTGTTGGCCGCAGTCTGGCGCTGGTGAGTGCAGCTTGCAGTTAAGAGCCTGTTAGTAAAGCTGAATGTGTCACTACGCAGACAGTGCTCTATTCAGGATAACTATAAAAAAGACTGAAAAGGGTCTGAATGGGGAGTATAGCACTTTTACTGCTGCACCTCTCACAATAAAATCCTTGTCTTTTACAGGTCAAAAGCAAACAGGAGACTGATCTGAAAGTGAAAACATTCGCCCCACCCTATGTATGTTCAGTCCATGGGTCTTATTGCTATCCTGCCAAGTGGATCAGTTTCTTACTTTAAGTAACTACATCTGTTCAGACCTTTAAATGAGCTGTTACCTTTCTGCAGGCGGCTCAGCCAGAGCTGTACCTGCTGCACACTCCAGAGGCAGACAGCAATTTCTGCCCCCAGTCCTTCACCCTGGATTCCAGCAGCAGCTCCCCAGAGCAGCAGGCCTGCCCCAACCTTTCCAAGATGTACGACGGAACAATGGGGACAAAGAAGCCCATTAAATTCCCTCACATAACGCAATGTTCCCGGCAACGGGTTCCTGGCTCCGGTATGGAAGAGGGACATGAAGATGAAGAAGGTGCAAACAGCTCCACCTACTCTGATGAAGCTCTGAGTTTTATCAAGAGAACAGAGCCAGAGAGATGTGAGGAGAAGCCTGGGATTCAAAGGGCAATGCAGCTTGTTTCACTTGGAAAAGGTATTAAAGCAGTGATTCATTACCTTTTCTCAACACGATTTTGCTAAGCTATGTAAGAATGATCAACACAATAAAGAAAGAGTCTAATGAAAACTCAATTATGCTTCTTTTAAAATAAACTCTTTCATTTTAAAAGTACTAACAGCTAGGACATTTTCACTACATTTCTTGTTTTCAAAAACCCCTAGAAACATTTATAGGATGGAAATTTGATGATACATTATATGTTTTTTTTTTTTTTATGCTCAACACTCAATAATGTGTTTTTTCCAAAACTTTAAAACTGTTTAGACCGTCACACACACCAGACATCATATTAATGGGAGATAGCAGATCCTTATTTTCACATGGGATCTCAACATGTTTCTATTCAGTTTTTCATTTTATTGGTTTGTGCATATTTAAGATATTACTAACAGCTTTCAGATTAGTTTTTGTTTTGTTTTAATTTGTTATTATAGTGTGTTTTCTGGTGTATACCCTATATGAACATTAAGTACATATCCTGTTCTATTGTCCAGTAAATCACTAAGCAGAATATTAAAGTCTCTGTCCATTTAATACAAAGAAGAGAACAGCATCTTTTAATATCTATTTAAAATACTGTAATGATCACTAAAGCTATAAATATTTATCTTGGTTGATGTTAAAAAAAACTATTTTGTAATTCAAAAAGTGTTTTGCTACCTTTCAGCTCAGTAACAAAACTTTTATATAGAATAACACCAATGCATTTTGTGTGTCTATAGCTTTGGAGACATGTGAGGCTGATCCAGGCCAGGCAATGTGTTCACCAGAAAATGAGGAGACCTGGAGAAAAACCAAACATCAACACAGAGACAGACTTTCAGGGGCAGCTGAGTCTCTGGAGGACGGAGATTTATGTTTTTTGCTCACAGACAGGTACATTGTAACATACTTGGAAGCCTTCTTACTATTGCCCAAATAATTTAAACCAAATACTTTCATCAGACCACACCATATATCTTAAAAAGTTCCCCGGTGGAGGTTAATTCAGCCTGGACAGACATTACTCCTTGGATCTACCTTTACCCTACTAGCCAGATTATCCTGAGCTATTTTCTTTATTTATGCTGCTATAGGCTTGGAGTGCTGAATGACATAGGGACAACCTTTCATCATTCTGCTTCGTTCTTTTTCTATTCTCCCATTCTGCATTATTGTAAGTTCCCCTCATAATTTTATGCTCTCTCTGCTTTTTCCTCTCATAGTAGCTTCATTTGATCTGTTCCTGTTCAGCTCTAACTTCATCCTGGATTGAAATATCAGTTGTGGCCATCAACATCTTTGTTTATACAGTATATGTTGCAGCTTGTTTTTCAGTGTAGTCCTGTTTCTTTTACTGTGACTAACTGTATGTGCTCTCTTTCATCCTCTGACAT
Organism: Cyprinodon variegatus; assembly: GCF_000732505.1. Lineage (NCBI taxonomy): Eukaryota > Metazoa > Chordata > Actinopteri > Cyprinodontiformes > Cyprinodontidae > Cyprinodon > Cyprinodon variegatus. The sequence continues at coordinate 146,338 of NW_015150629.1, read as the reverse complement.
GAGAATTGGCAGGAAGCTTATTTGCCTGGCTGTGTGTTTCCTGGACGGGCCAGGACGGCACCACCTGTAGAGCTAGTTGACAGTTGCCTTTTGTATATCTGCTTCTATCTCCTTGAACCCCAGTTGGCTCCGGCAGATGGCAACTCACACTGAGCCTGGTTCTACTGGAGGTTTCTTTCTGTTAAAATGTAGTTTTTCCTCTCCACTGTCACTACATGAATGCTTGGTGTGAGGGATTGCTGAAGAGTCAACAACAAAATACAGCTAAAATCATCACCACAAATTCATCCAGGAGGAGCATGCCCTGCAAGTCAATGACTCAAATGCAATCAACTTGTTTTCTTTGACAGAAACTTTTAGCCAATCTGATTGTTTTGTCCCTATAAATTGCCTTAAGTTGATGTGTGTTGTGAATTGGCGCTATATAAATACACTTAAATGGAAAAGTTAGGGTTCTTGCTGCTGTGTGTATTTGCAAACAGTAATGATCATTTTGCAGTGTATTTAGTCCTTTTATAAGAAAAATACATCTGATGTCTAGATTTTTTTCAGCTGTACTTGTATGTTTTAGTGTTGGAAAATTAAGATTGAAAGATCGACACACTGAGAGCTGCATCAGAAAAACAACAACAAATGGGGTAATGTGCAGGATATTTTCTGACAAAAAATAAATCAACATTTGTTGATTTATTTTTTAATACCGACTTAAACGTTTGTTTAAGTCGGTATTTATACTGTAACTAAGTTCATTTCTTGTTTTAGGTGTTGGAATGTCCAGCTGTGTCTTCGCAACAAGTTCAGTGCACAAATTCACCCCAAGGTCCAGATTTGGCCAGCAGTAAAGCAGCTTCTGCCTCACTAGTGTTTCTCATAAAAAGTAAGGAAAGCCCTCATTTTTGAGCTTCCATTGTATTAATGAAAATATTTATTTCTAATAAGGAGAGGATCTAATGGAGGAAATCAAACTGGTGAGGGAGGAGAGAAAGCAGCTGGAATGGACCAGACAGCAGCTATTGTGGAAAGGAAAAGACTTGTTGGCTCAGAACCGACACCGCAGGAATCAAGGTGGGACATCGACTCCTTGGAAAAAAGTTAGACCTTATGTTGAAAAAAATCTTTTGTACTACTTTTCTCCCACGTCTCCACTAATATAAAGCTCGGGACACCTGGAAAAAGAAATACTTTGAAACCAAGAAGGCAACAACTCCACTGGAGGAACATCTGAGAAACTTGAGACAAGAACTGGAGATATTTTATAACAAAGTCCTGCATCAGCTCCAAGCCAGAGAGAAAGCACGGAGGCAGGGGAGGTCATCAGAAAAGGTGCAATAAAATCCACATGGTCCGCTGCACAACATAATTAACATTATAACATATTAAGAACAGATTCAATTAAATAGACAAACTCATTATAGTGTTATTATAAGTGAATGAAACTTTTATTGGAGAAAACAATCCAATCAGTTAAAGGAGAATGACCCAATTAGCATAATATCTAATGTATTTAATTAGTTCAAAATTCATGGCATAGCAGTTGCATTGTTATCATGTTAGTATTAAAATATAAACAAATCTGCAAAAGAGGACTGAATTATTAAAGCATTGGTAGTAATTTACAGGATTATAGACAGTTTAAGATACATTTTTAAAACTTTCTATCTTTATTTTAGACCATCTGTAATAAATAACATCAGTAAAGTTAAGAACAAGTTTAGTATTTTGTGACTCTGGCATTTAGCTAAGGTGCTTTTATACCTCTGTTACCTAACTTTATTGCCTTTATGCAGCACAGGGTGCTCCTCAGAATCATTTAAACCACATATTGAATGATCCGCTTTCAACCAAATCCTCACTAAAGAAGAAATTAGAAGATGTTTCTGATCAATTTCATTCTATCCTCCTATAATATTTTAAACTGAACAATTTTAGAAAGCAATATGCCAGTTTTTGAAGCAGAAATGTAAAATGAATATGGTAAACATAAAAAAAATAAAATGACTTGGGAATAAGTCAATAACCACAAAAATCCTATTGGCGCTAGGGGATACTGCTTAGCCTGTAAGACTACCATCTCATTAAAAATCAAAACTCCGAAGAGCTAATCTGTAAAAAATAGGCCCTAAAACACAGAATAGCTGATTATTAAAATACGTAGAAGCTGGAAATTTCATCCATGATAACACAGTATTCAAAACTTCTGTTTTAAGCCCACCTGCCTGATTTATTTCAAAACTCTAATATGGAAACAATCAGAACTTCTACATTTTCTGTTTCATTTTTTTTTTTTTTTTATGTGTGGTTTTGGAAATCAAGATATCTCAACCATTTTACAGGGAAATATTTAGATGTGAATGTTTTAACATTCTTGGATGCTACCAAAGAGAAAGCATTCCAATTTGTTTTGGTTTGTTAATCGCAAAAATATGTTTTGGAAATAGAATGAGCTCATCATTCAGATCATGAGGGAAACCCAAGAGATCGACAACCTGAAGAGGAAGCTAGAAGATTCCAAGATGAAGCTGATAACAGAGATAAAGGTAAACATAAGTCATGACTAAACACATCATTTTCCAAGATATTCTAATTTAAGACCATGGAAGATCCAAAATGATTGCAAGACAAATGTTATCTTTGTTTTGTTTTTCCCACAAGTTGAAAGAGCAGGCTGCTACTGAGCTCAGAGACCTGAAGGCTGAACTCGCTCAAAAGAAGAATCAGTCATCTCCTTCCTGGATGGGGCGGAAACACATCATGGAGCAAAACACAAGTTAAATACAGCTTCATCAATGTCAACAAAACTGCTCTTCCAAGCAATTAAAGTAATCAAATGGGAGAAAGGTTTGCAGCAGTAAATGGGCCAAATATTCTGTAATGAGCACAGCCCAGGCGCAGAGACTAAGCAAGCGGCATGTGTTTGGACCCAGAGATCATATCATTTACTCCTCTCTTTCCTCTCATTTCCTGTTTAGCTACTTTTAAATAAAGACCAATGGCCACGGAAATCTGTTACTGTAACTTCCAGCAACTGAATTCCATTCTGTTTGTTCCTGTTTTTTTCCAATAATACAACAGTAGACAGTCTATGAAATTAATGAGTAAAAGCTTTATTAAACAACAGAGTAAAAAAAAAAAAATAAATCAGTCTGGAACGGTTTTTTTTCTTAAATCAGTGCAAATAAATCTAAAATGATTGTGTTTGTTAGCAATTCACGTCATTACAGATAAAACTCAAGTTTATGTGCAAATCAGCACCCCTGATCAGGAGGAGACACCACGCCCTGTTGCCTCTACAAAATGAGTCTATTCAGGAGTGTGCTCAGTAAAAATGACCGCAGCAGCATTCAGTTCATCCCATCTTGGATCCTAACAGGGCATTCCACATCAGTGCGGTCTGCTGCCTGGCTACAGGGTCGTCACTGTAGTCCAAAATGTTGCCGTTCCACATGCCGATGCCCCTTAGGCCTTTAGCCATTACGTAGTCTGCTTTGGGAACAAGACTTTGTGGGTCATCGTACCAGACCTGATGGGTCTGTCCCGTCTCATCCTAGAAGAAACCAGTCAAAGACATATCACAACAAATATATATATATGCATTCCTTGTTTTTTTTATTTTTTATTAATCATTTAGGAGTAGAGTGAAAAAAAGGCACACCTTATAATAGAAGTATGGAGCTTTCTGCACATCGTCCCACAGTCTGCCGGACGATGTTGGGCTGCTGAGCTGCTTCATGATCCACTTGTAAGGTTTCTGTGTTCCCGCAGCATCGCTGCACGGAGCTCCACGGAAAGGGACTTTGGGTATGTAGCATGTACCTTCCTTGTAAGAGAAAACAAAACAGGATAGAACAGTTGAAATAAAAAGATCTTCAGCAACGTTTCCCACAATGCAAAAGAAAAGGAGAAGCTAAGACCTAATTCACCTTCAGTTACATAAAAAAAAAAAAAAAAACATTTCATTTTTGTTTCCTGTCATTAAAGGTGAAAATTATTAGTATGACTGAGTATTACTTCTGGCATGATAAACCTCTTTCTGAATGACGCATTATGGTAGACAGCAATTATTGATTGTGTTCAGAATATGAATACATCTAGCTGTTAAACTATATTAGTTGTAAATGTGCACGATGATTAAAAAAAATCATTAGATCTTTACTGACTGAACTTTTGAGTTATTTTACTCAAAAAAGAAAAAAATATATAATTGTGTAATAGCAGATATCAGCCTCATGGGGGCAGTGTGACCAAAGGTACGATATTAGTTGTGAATTGATGGAATGCAAACAACCTTAGTAATTTTTTAAGGCAAACATTACTGGAAAAAGTATTTACTTGTAAAGTTCCTTACATTTTTTTATTTAAAATTTTCTATGTTTTATTACTAATACGTTCTTTTTTCTTAAACTTCTGGGCCAGTATTGACAAAGATTTCAAGATTTTTCTCAGAAATCTCCAAATGGCCAAAAAATTTTAGGTCATGTGATTCAACAAGTTGCTTAGAGCAAAGCTAAATAAGGAGGTAACTGAAACTTTTAAACAGGAGGTGTGGTTGAACCCGTTGCTAGATGTGGCGCTATGCTCTAAGAGCTGGGATTTATCAATAGAGGAAAAAATAAATAAATACAAATTGTCATCAATAAAGAAAAATGAACAATTATGGGATTTGGACTAGATTATGGAATGGGTCTCATGATTATCAAATTTAGCAAAAACAAATAGTTGTCACACAGGATCAAAATGTTGCAAAACCTCATCGCTTTATTTTCCTTATGTTTTCTTTACATGTTTGATTCGCCTATAGGCATTTGATAATGATAAGCTGCTTGTGTGAAATAGTTTTTATAAACATCTGACACAAAATGTAGGAAAATATGGGGAGAAAACAGAATTAGACAGAAGAGCAGCTCCTCTGTCTGAGAGGAATACAGAGGAGCATTAAGAGTAAAATTACTCCTGTGAAAAATGCTTTAATTATGAGCAGATGTGCATCTTTCTCAGAGTTTATTTTGCTGCTTTGATGCTGCAGCCTGAAGAGGTAGAAGTACATGCAGCTTAAAAACCCAGAGATGAGATGACAGTAAAAAAAGTGAATACTTTCTCATCTTGTTTAAATCTTGCCTATATGCATATAGTGTTTACTGTTGTACTTTATTTCATCATGCATGTGTATTTATGCACCTATCTTCTGCAACATTTTACAGTTTTTTTAAAAAACATTTACTGTATGAAAATATTACGGTCTAAACAATATTACCATCTCCCCTGTGCTGCTTTTATGAGCTCCGATAGCTTAGTGTGAAAAACAGCTGATACCAGGCTGTTCTCTACATCCGGTCTGTTTCTCTGCCTCGTTTTGAAAGAAAAACGTACTTTTTGGGGTATAAAAGCTTGTTTGATTTTTCAATTAGGTCCTCACAAAACAAAGCAGATCCCCGCCCTTTTTTATTTTCCTACCTAAGAAATAAAATATATTCATGTACCCCTTGCAATGCACTCACGGACCACTAGGGGTACAAGTACCCCCAGTTAGGAATCAGTGATCTACATCTTATTTTGAATTTAAGCAAAACATTTTAAAATCTAATGAAAAGCTTTTTCCTTTTGCAATTTTTTTTTTGTTTTTGTTTTTTGGCGTTGGACATATAATGGCAATACAGCAGGCTGAGGTTTGTTTTCCTAATGTAATGAAATGTTGGGGATGATAAATTCTGTAAGACCTAGAAAGATGTGATGAAGCAATTAAAAGGAAATATATTAAACGCATTATTTACAATACTTATTAAACTCTGGAAAATAAAATAAAATCTAACTCTGCTAGATGGCTCAGATTTAAAATCTGCTAGAGAAAACAAATTAAAAAGAAATCCTACTTTATGCTAATCCGACCCAATGTTTGAATAACATGTTCTGTAAAATGCTTATCAGTAACTTATAATACTATAATTATCAAGCACAAAATATTACTCATAATTATTACTCTTAAAGTGTGTAGCTTTCCATTAAATATGAGAGTACCTGAGAAAGATTAACACATGGATAGTCATAGCCATACCAAGGCACCCCCATCACCAACTTCATCGAACTGATCTTCAGATCCAAATAGTCATCGTAGGCTAAAATGGACAGATAAAAAGTATCCCATTAGTTCCCATTACCAAGCTGAGTGGTTCCCAATCCTAGATGTGCATCTTGACCCAGAGACCTTTAAGAGTTTGATTGAGAGGAGCGTTTGCCATCGCGATGCAATCGCCAGTGATCTGACTCTGCTCATCGTAGGACATCACAAACAGCAGGTCACAGGATTTGGCGATGCTGACATAATCGTAACAGCGTTTGTCGATACAATTTGGTGACCAGGCAACATCAAATGAAACCTAAAAAAATAAAATAAAATAAAAAATCAGGAAACAAAATGGAAATGGTTTAAGCATTAATAGTGAATAATTTCTGCAGTCCATTAATGAAGCGTCTTATTCTCTTACCTGAGAACCTGGGATTTCCTTGTGGAAGGCCTCTGTTGTCTCATTGACCAGAGCTGTCAGAGCGTAGTACTCAGGTGAGCCGTCTGCTACAGCTTGCTCAATGTCGATGTTAATCCCATCCATAAACTGCTTCTTTGCCAAACTGACCTGTTCTTTGATCCACGCGGTTCTGTTGGCCTGGTCCACCATGTAGGGAACATGAATGTCACCTATGCGTCCACAACCGAGATAGCAGAAATATCAATAACAGGTCAATAAATTAGGTTAATGAAGCACATTCAAGAAAAAAAAAAATGCTCTAACAGTCAATCAAAAATGTGGACTTTCATGGCGTTTTGGCAAACCAATGGGATCCCACCTTTGAGGACAACTCGTGCTCCTTTGGAGTGAGCAAAACACATGAGCTCAGTGTCATACTTCCCAAAGGCTGCCACTGTTGTCACCATGCTCCAGTTGTAGGATTTCCATGTCTTCCCTCCCACATCAAATACAAACACCTAAAAGCACAACAAGTCTTTACTGGAATTTTTTATGTCTTTTTAAAAATTGCAAAAATGTAAACGAAAGCATCAATTCAAAACAAATGTCATCTCAGGGTAGTTTAATAAAACACACAAAATGGAAAACATTAACCTTGATAAAAAACAAAACAAAAAAACATTATAACCACTAAAAAATAGATCCAACTGAAGTTTGAGCCAAACTTTAAGTCATACTGCAAAAACAAGTAGCATATTTTCTTTTGCTTTGGAAAGTTTCCTCTCTTTATTTGATGACACCTTTATGCTATTTCCAAGATCTTTGAGGCAAAGTCTGTCCACAGGACAGCCAATAATTAAGCAAAGCCTTGTTAGGTTTTTAAACCTTCTTTTTTGGTTTCAGTGCTGCAGCTAAAGTGAAGCCTGAAGAGCTTTACCCTCCTTGCTCATCATCCAGTCTGTTTTATCATCTGGCAAACTTAGTCTTTTAACAATAAAACAAATCTACTTAATGGTATCATTTGAAGTGTAGTTTTCAAGAAAACATCCTGTATGTCCTCCAATGAAATTTCCTGTATTCTCAGTCCTCTATCACAGACAGATGAAACAAGATTAAACAGAATTTATGGCAGATATTACTAAATTAGGAGGATACAAGAAGAGACTCACATCTGAGACAGTGGAATAGGAAGTAAGGTCTAAAAATAAACATGTTCATACTTTTTTTCCCTATTAGAACTGGAAAATATTGCGATTACATTCCACAGTTTTCCAAAAACAGGCTGCACAGTAGTGAAGTGGGTAGCAAGAGGCTCCGGGTTCGATTCCCGGCCCGGGATCTTTCAGCATGAAGTTTGCATGCTCTCCCTGAGCATGGATGGGTTCTCTCTGGGTACCCCGGCTTCCTCCCATAGTCCAAAAACATGATTTTTAGATTAATTGGCTTCTCTAAATTCTCCTTAGGTGTGAGTGTGTATGGTTGTTTGTCTCCAAACAACCAGCTCCCATAGACAGCTGCAGATAGGTACCAGCAGCCCTCACACACGGCATGACAGAAAATGGATGGATGGAACCTTAAAGAAACTAAAAGGAATAGACTAAATCCTCAGATCAAACATGACATAAACCACTGACACAAGTTGCTGCCATAAAACAGCTGCAGGGCAGATGATCAGGATGCACCCCTGCAATGCAACAGTCTATCTCTCTGAATGGTTAAAATGAGGAACTTAGTTCACCGCACCCTGCTGAAACTGACTCACAAACATCACTTTAGCAGCTACATTTTTTTCATAAGATCAGTTTGGGATTTTTAAATGAGGTTTGCCCTACAAGCTGTACTGTTTTATCCAATCCTACAGGCTTGTGCTGACAGTAATTAACGTTCTTACGGTACAGAACACCTACCAGGCTTTTAATGATATTTATCTCTAAAGCCTTGGGTTTAGGATTGTCTATATATTTTTTTTTATTTTATTAAGCTTAACAGACTTGCCTCTGCATTTGTTAAAAAAATAAAAATAAAAAAAAAAGAAGAAGAAACGTCGCGGTAGATATGGGTGTTTACCATGTTGGCAGAGTCTGTGAACACAGGCTAAGTTAGCCTTACCTCGAACTCTCTCTCCCCCCGAATAGGCTGACAAAGCTCCGGCCTCTCACAGGGACACACACCGTGGCCACTCACCACCAGCAGAACCGACAGAAACACAACGGACAGCAACATTTTGTTGGTCCAAAGCATTTCAGCTGCAGTTTATAGGGAAGCTAGCCGATCATGTGAACTTTTGTACGGGGTGCGAGATAGGACAAAATTACTCCTGTCAATAACAAGGCACTATCTTAAGAAGTGAAATGTGGGATTGTTATATCGATCAAACATACACAAGCTCTTTATGATGATTGCAATCTATTGATGATACAGTTCAATCGTAAAACAAATATATTGTTTTGTTCAGTTCAGTTTATTTCTATAGCCCAAATTCACAACACATGTCACTTCAAGGCACTTTACAGTTCACCAGATCATATGGTCAAATTGATTCAAAGTTTTCTATCTAAGGAAAACAAGTTGATTGCATCGACTTGTTGACTCAGATGCAATCCCTCACACTAAGCATGCTTCTAGCGAGAGTGGAGAGGAAAAACTCCCTTTTAACAAAAAGAACCCTCCAGCAGAACCAGGCTCAGTGTAAGAGGTCATCTGCCGAGTCCGACTGGGGTTCAAGGAGACATAAGCAGGCTTACAGAAAGCAACTGTAAAAGGTGGCCCTATCCAGGAAACACACAGCCAGGCAGATGAGCTCAGAGCCAACTCCCATGTCAGAGGATGAAGAGAGCACATCCACTCAGTCACAGTCAGAGAAACAGGACCACACTGGAAAAACAGGCCGATCTCCAACATCTATAAACAAAGGTGTTGATGGCAACAGCACAGCTGATATTTCTTTCCAGGGTGGAGTCACAGCCAAACAGGAACAGACCAGACAAAGCTACTATGAGAAAAAGCAGAGAGAGCAGAACGTTAGAGACTGAACTAACAGATTCTGCAGAGTGAAGAATAGAGATAGAATGAAGCAAAAATAATGAAACAGGGGTCCCTATGTCCTTTAAAAGCCTATAGCAGCATAACTGTAGAGGTAGCACAGGAGCTTATTTCTAGCACTAGTTAACACACAGCTCCACAATAAAATGGAAAGGTACCGCTGCCACAATATAAAATGAGATTCAGTGTTGGAGTTAACATACATTTCCCTTGCTGTAGAGTACTGCTCTTCCCCCACCTGCTGCTTAAGGCTATGAGTCAGCTGGTTGAAAGAAGCCCTAACCTCATTCCCCTCGCTTACTGGGGGTATAGTGGATATCTGGGAAGCGTTTTTAAACTGAAAAAAATCTAGTTATAAGGCAGACAGCTGCACGGTAGCCACCTAAGTAGATGATCTATTTCATCTTTTATTACCAGATTGGTTTACCGGTATTGCTCCATAAAGAGCAGAGCTATAACTATAACTATAATGAGTAAAATATCAAGTTTAATTAAAATGTTCTACTTCATTTAATGGGTTAGGGTTATGATGTATTTTTGTTTTTAAAACAAAAAATAACAGATAACAGAATAACAGACTTTAAACATTCTTGCATGTTCAATGATCTGAGGTAAAATTTGAATAGTATTTCCTTTTATTTAAAACATAGGCATATCGTGAAATCATTTTTCTAATCAATGTAATTTCCTCCCTGTAATTTTGGGGATTGGTGGCTTAGTGGTTAGAGTATCGTGCTTGTGCTCTGAGAAGGTTGCAAGTACCCGGTTTGCTTCCCACAGACTGCACAAACGGTCAGACTGCAAGACCCTTAATCCCTTATTGCTCCCCAGGGGATGAATCAAATGCAGAGGTAAATTTCTCCAGTGTGAGATAATTGATGTTCACTTATTATTGTTATTTCTGTGACAGTTGTATACTGTCCATTCATAGTGCTTAGCTTAAGGGTTCACTTTGAAATCTTTGTATCTCTCTCCTTGAACCCCAGTCAGCCTCGGCAGAAGGCCGCTCACACTGAGCCTGGATCTGTTTGAGGTTTCTTCCTGTTAAAAGGGAGTTTTTCCTCCCCACTGTTGGTATAAACATGTTTGGTGTGAGGGATTGCCTTTGAGTCAATAAGTCGATGCAATCAACTGTTTTTTCTTAGATAGAAAACTTTGAATCGACTTGACTGTATGATCTGGTTGAATTGTAAAGTGCCTTGAGATGACATTTGTTGTGAAATGGAGCTATATAAATAAACTGAATTTAATTGAATTGAAAAAACACGATGCAATCTAGGATTTAGATCAAAAATAGAGAAAAGTCAATTTTCTCTGGAATCTTTGTTAAATCCACCGTGCATTTATTTTCCTTCACTTTGGTAGTTTGACATATTTAATACATGCAGAAAACCGAACATAATTAAATGTTTGATAGTAATGCATGCACATTGTAAAAGATAAAGATTTAAAATAACTAAAAATATTGGCATAATTAATAATGGGGAAAGAATAGACTCTGAAATGCCTAAAGAAACTTTGAAAGTTAAATCTTTTTGATGGGAAGGGGCATTTTCGTGTTTGTGATCAGGAATCTACTTAACCATTACACAACCTCTCTACTGTCCCCAGGTCATGTTGACTCATGACTCTTTAGAAACAGTAACATTGATTAAATACCAATTGACCTTTGTTTAAATGTTAGATATCAACATATCAACTGATCCAGACCAACTAACTGTCTCCTACTTCACTGTACAGGAAAAAGGTGTAACCCCAAAAAGGGTAGTACATTATTTTATGTAGAGAAATAACACTTTTTTTTAATTCTTAATACAGATTTTTTATTAGGAATAACCAGATAGAATGATCTTAGTAAAATTAAAGCTATAGTAAAGTGCAATGCTAGCATTTCTGTTTTAATAAGACTATATGAATCTAAATAATCGGCTCTTATATTTATTGAATGGTAATGTTGGCTTAATTTAGCTTAAGTTATAGTTTATTCAAATGTTGTATCAAATAATGCATTTTCCACCTACTCTTTAGGCAGGATGCAAAATATTCAAATAATATCATCCAAAGTTGAATGTAGAATTTTATGACAAGCATGACTGTGGACCGTTGGAGGTGAAACTTTCCATAACAGACTCAATTAAAGAACCTCTTAATTTAAAAGGTAGAAACTTAACTAGATATCTCTGATTCAGCTTTTGACACCAGAGGTTGATGATATTTTTTAGCAGGAAAAAGCTGATTTTAATTCATTAATACGAATGAGGGCATGGCTTAATTACGTATAACAACAACTTTTCCAGTGTTGTTGAACAGAAAAGTCCAGTACAGCAAGGACTGCTTGACTACAGACATTTGACTAACTCAATAAGTCGTTTCAGTATTCACCTGCAAGTAGTTGTCTTAGGGTCACTGTTTTATAGCAGTAAAGCAATTTACTTAGGATGGGCACTATAAATATTCACAACAAAAAAAGGGTGGTACAGCATATATGTATACACTTTTTTTTCATTGCAACAACTTTGAACTGCTGGAGGTTATGCAAACTCTTTGGAGTGTTGCAGGTAGAAAAGTAAACAGTTCTTGATTTTAGCTGACAGGGTTGTCAAAGTATTGCAAGGTCAGATCATTGTGACATGGATCTCAATTACCATGTTGAGTCACATACCATTTTTGTTTTTGTCTTAACATTTTATTTTTTTAATTTAATTTTTAAAGACATATAATGTACTTTTGGAATTTCAGATTATAACCTCATGATGTTAGATGCATTAAATACCAGTTTGAGAAATAAAAACACTAAACAAGCATCTCATGCATCATTTTTGTAATATGGTTAAGTGTGCTTAAGGATGTTCAAACAGAGAACTGATTTTTTATGCCATTGCCTTTCTTTTACTTAAAAGGCTGGACATTGACTGTATTTGGGATTCTGAATAAGTTCAGTCAATTTCAGGAAATACAGAAGTCAGGTTGAAACAACTTGTTACATCCATGATGAATAGCCTATTTACTCAGCTCCAACAGGATCGGGTCATGGTAACACCAGCACAAATTTTACCCGACCTTTAGTTAATGTTTCAAAAACTGTGTCGAAAAGCTCTGTCTTTAAAAGGGAGCCTCTAGTTACAGTCATTCACATCCACCAGCCATGAAGGTGCTTGTGTTAGCTCTTACTGTGGCCATTGTGGGTGAGTGCTGCTTTGTGCACTAAAATCAACTTAGTGTTGGATAAGACTACTAAAATTGGTGAAAGATGTTAACTTATATTTAGTGCTTTAAAAAACTTAAATTGATATTATTCAGTCAGTCTAGAAACACCACTTACAAAGAAGCATATTCCATAAAATATAGAAAGTATAGTGTAAAAAAAAAAAAAAAAAAATATATATATATATATACATACAGTTAAAATTCCCAATTAATACATTTTTTTTCTGTGTTTCAGCTGGCACCCAGGTGAGCTATGGTAAGATGTTTATAATTATATTTAAAAATTCAAAACCCCCAGCACATTCTTAAAACTGTCATGAAGTTGGTGAAACATGGAATCTTTGTTTTTGGTCACAGCCCCAGAATTTGCACCTGGAAAGACTTATGAATACAAGTATGAAGGATATCTTCTGGGTGGCCTGCCTGAGGAGGGCCTGGCAAGAGCTGGGGTGAAAATCCAGAGCAAAATCTTGATTGGTGCAGCAAATCCTGGCAGCTACATTCTGAAGGTAGAAAGCGTTGTGATAATGCATGCTTTATTACACAACCTCATCCATCCAAACATACCAGACCACAGGAGTAATTGAGGCTTACATTCTCTCTTATACATTGATATTTTTAAGCTTGAGGACCCTGTGATCTCAGAGTACAGTGGTGTCTGGCCCAAGGAGGTTTTCCGCCCTGCCACAAAGCTCAGCTCAGCTCTGTCTGCTCAGCTCTTGACACCAATCAAGTTTGAGTATGCTAATGGTGTCATCGGTAAACTATACGCACCTGCAGGCATCTCTACAAGTGTGCTGAATATCTTCAGGGGAATCCTCAACATTTTTCAGATGAACATCAAAAAGACTCAGAATGTATATGACCTGCAAGAGGTACTGAATCCTTTTTCCTTTCATTGCACCTGTTTACTGAAAGTTGCAGTACCTTCTGAAATACTTTTTTTTCTCCCCACTTTTTTTACTGTCTATGTATTAGACTGGAGTGAAAGGTGTGTGTAAAACACACTATGTCCTCAGTGAGGATTCCAAGGCTGACCGTCTCCACTTGACGAAAACCACTGACCTGAATCACTGCACAGATAGAATCTACAAGGACGTTGGCATTGCTGGTTTTGCAGAGAAATGTTCAGAATGTGTGAATGTGAGTACTATTTCCATTGCCCTCCATACTCTCTGATAAGGCATTCAAATAGTTTGTTTATTGATTTTAAAATGTAATGTCATTACAGCGGGGCAAAGTGTTTTCAGGGGCAATTTCTTCCAACTACATCATGAAGCATTCAGCTTCTGGTTCCTTGATCTTAGAGGCAACCGCTACTGAACTCCTCCAGTACTCACCTCTCAACATAGTGAATGGAGCTGTTCAGATGGAGTCTAAGTATGTGCTGTCAACTATAGTAAAGCTTGTCTCTATGAGTCAAATGGACAGTTGATTATCAAGCATTAACCTATCTTTACAGGCAGACCTTGACCTTCATTGACATTAAGAAGACATCATTGGAGCCTGTCCAAGCTGATTATATTCCCCGTGGATCACTAAAATATGAGATCGGCACTGAACTCCTCCAGACACCAATTCAGCTTCTGAGAATCACCAATGCTGAGGCTCAGGTACCTAGGGAAATGTTTCCCCACATTTCCTTTTTCTTGATATAATTTTGTACTCATAACATTTTATTGGGCTTTTTATAGATTGTTGAGACTCTGAACAACCTAGTTAGCCTCAATATGGGCCTGGCTCATGAAGATTCCCCCCTGAAGTTCATTGAGCTCATCCAGCTGCTGCGTGTGGCCAGATACGAGAGCATTGAAGCTCTCTGGAGTCAATTTAAATCCAAGAGTGATCATAGGTATTTCCATTTGGACTTGGAAGAACATTAAGGACCCAAGTGTCAAACACAAATTGTACTGAGGTGTTTTTTGTTTTTTTTCCCCCAGACATTGGATGCTGAGCTCTATCCCTGCCATTGGTTCTCATGTTGCTCTTAAATTCATCAAGGACAAGGTTGTGGCTGGTGAACTGACTGCTGCTGAAGCTGCTCAGGCAATCATGTCTGCCACACACTTGGTGGCAGCCGACCCAGAATCTGTCAAGCTTCTGGAGGCAAGCTGGCGTTTAAAGGGGTTATTTTTTTATTTAAATTGGTATGGAGACAATTCTATACATATGAAGTTTTATGTTTGACCATTCTAGGGTTTGGCCATGACCCCTAGGATTCAAGAAAATGCTGCTTTGCGTGAGATTACCTGGCTGGGCTATGGCACAATGGTTCAGAAATACTGTGCTGAGAAACCTTCCTGTCCATCTGAGCTCGTCAGGGTATGTTTTGTTTGTACATTTCCAAAACTACAGTAAATTTGATACACCTTTGACTATTATTGGTTTTCTGTCTATCCTGCAGCCTCTCCATGAGCTCATTGCCAGTGCTCTTGAAAAGCGAGACAATAATGAGCTCTCCCTGGCTCTCAAAGTTCTGGGTAATGCAGGACATCCCAGTAGTCTGAAGCCAATCATGAAGCTGCTGCCTGGCTTTGGTAGCGCTGCCTCAAATCTTGAGCATAGGGTTCATGTTGATGCTGCTCTGGCACTGAGAAAAATTGCCAAGAGAGAACCCAAGCTGGTGAGGCAGATCATCTGACCAATCTGTTTGAAAATGACTTTTCTTAAGGTGTTTGTGTAGATGGATTAACAGAATTGTTCTTTTTGGATTAGATTCAGGATATGGCTGTTCAGCTCTTCATGGACAGAACTCTGGACCCAGAACTCCGCATGATTGCTGTCATTGTTCTGTTTGATACCAAACTACCCCTGGGTCTGGTAACCACTCTCTCTCAGAGCCTCCAGAAAGAACCAAACCTGCAGGTTGCTAGCTTCGTCTACTCTTACATGAAGGCCTTTACCAAGACCACCACCCCTGACCATTCCGCTGTGTGAGAACCCTGTTAACCATCACCTTGTTGTTATATGAGGGAAATTATCTAAGGTGTGAAATACCTAAAATTTTCTCTCTTTACAGAGCTGCTGCCTGCAATGTTGCCATTAGGATTCTTAGCCCCAAATTCGAAAGACTGAGCTATCGCTATAGTCGAGCTTTCCATTATGACTCTTATTACAGTAAGTGTATACCAGAAAATATTTATGCCCTGACAAAGATTTTACTCACTAAGAAGTAAACTAATGATTTTAATCTGCAGATCCTTGGATGCTTGGAGCTGCTGCTAGTGCATTTTACATCAACGATGCCGCAACTGTCTTACCAAGAAACGTTATGGCTAAAGCTCGCCTTTACCTGTCTGGGGCATCTATTGATGTTCTGGAGGTATGGTGGTCATTTTCTTGATGTATCACTGAAACCAAAAGGATTCAGTTCATACAGCTGAAATTATTTTTGTATAAAAAAATATATATATTTAAGAACCAGTTATGAACTGTTTATGATTTAAAAATCTTTTAAAATTATATATATTTACAGTTTGGAGCCAGATCTGAGGGAGTACAGGAGGCCCTTTTGAAAGTCCGTGACGTTCCCGAGAGTGCAAGCAGGATCACTAAGATGAAGCAAGCTCTCAAAGCTGTAGGTTTATAAGATATTTAGCTACTAGGGAATCACTGAATTCTCCATACTGGTTAAAAAGGATTTATCTTGCAACTTTCTTCCCTCTGCAGCTAACTGAGTGGAGGGCCAATCCTTCCCGCCAACCTCTCGGCTCTCTGTACGTGAAAGTTCTTGGGCAGGAAGTCGCATTTGCAAACATTGACAAAGAAATGATTGAAAAAATTATTGAGGTGGTGTTTCACTCATATTCTTACATACTTGTAAAATCATCTTTACTGCTTCAAACAAAAATTTTGGTCTCATAAGAAATTTTGTTTTTAACAGTTTGCCACTGGACCTGAAATCCGTACATATGGGAAAAAAGCTTTGGATGCTCTGTTGTCTGGTTACTCCCTGAAATACTCCAAACCCATGATGGCCATTGAGGTTCGTCGCATCTTCCCCAGCTCTCTTGGTTTGCCCATGGAGCTTAGTCTCTACACTGCTGCTGTGGCGGCTGCTTCTGTTGAAGGTTAGCCTCATTGTTTCAGTTCAACAATTGGGAGTTAGAGATCAGTCATTTTACAGATTGGATATAATAATTTCTTACTTTTGTAGTACAAGCCACGATTTCACCACCACTTCCTGAAGATTTCCATCCCATCCACCTGCTGAAGTCAGATATTTCCATGAAGGCTTCAGTCGCTCCAAGGTTAACCATCTGTTCTGAATATTAACCTTTGAAAGTAATTGTTTTTTCCAAAATATTCTTTTATATTTCTCTTTTACAATGTTGTTACTGTTTCTTCCATGCAGTCTTTCTTTGCATACCTATGGTGTTATGGGAGTGAATAGTCCTTTCATTCAGGCTACTGTAATGTCAAGAGGCAAAGTCCACACAGTGATTCCCAAAAAGATGGAGGCAAGATTTGACATGATCAAGGGCTATTATAAATACCAGTTCCTGCCTGTTGAGGGGGTTAAAACAATTGCTTCTGCTCGGTAAATACATTTATCTTTCCCTTAAAGTAAATAAATGTAGACATTTTCTAATTTGATTTAAATGTATTTATCCTTTCCTTATAAAAGTCTTGAAACAGTAGCAATCACAAGAAATGTAGAAGACCTTGCAGCTGCCAAAATCACACCATTGGTTCCATTTGAGCTTCACACAAGCAAGAACACCACCATAAATCTTTCACAATTCTCCAACAATCTGAATGAGAGCTCAGTAAGTCGGAATCAATGAACCACTTTTAAACACATTTTTACCCTGTCCTGGATGATTTGGGGCACTTACTGTTTCTATTTTTTTTTTTTACAATTTTCTTATTTAATTTCTTTTTTTTTTTTTTTTGCAGTCATCTTCCTCTGAACTTCTTCCTCCCCAGCTGTCAAGTCAAAGTATAAGTCAAATGAAAATCCCCAGAGCTATTGTGAAGAAAATGTGTGCTACAACGTACACATATGGAATTGAAGCATGCGTTGATATTCGGTCTCGCAATGCCACCTTCCTCAGAAACACCCCCATCTATGCCATAGTTGGAAACCATTCTCTTTTGGTTAATGTCACCCCAGGCAAGTAAAACAGATGCAAAGTCTTTATTTTAAAAATAGTATTTTTACAATGTAATCGTCAGCCTTGCTACTCAAAGTGTTTTGCCAGGTTCAAACAACCAATATTTTTAATTTATTTGCATTTCAGCTGCTGGGCCATCTATTGAAAGGATTGAAATCGAGGTTCAGTTTGGTGAAAAAGCAGCAGAAAAGATAATTAAAGCGGTTAATCTGAGTGAGGAGGAGGAGGAAACACTTGAAGACAAAAAATTCCTGATGAAGCTAAAGAAGATTCTGGTTCCTGGTCTGAAGAACAGCACAAAATCTTCATCCTCTAGTTCAAGCAGCTCTAGTTCCAGCAGCTCTCGCTCCAGCAGCTCTCGCTCCAGCAGCTCTCGTTCCAGCAGCTCCTCCTCAAGATCTTCCAAGACCTCTTCCAGCTCTTCCTCTTCACGCCGCAAAAGCAAGATGTTGGATCTTGCTGATCCCCTCAACAAAACATCAAAAAGGTCCTCAAGCAGCTCTTCTAGCCAACGTTTAAGTAAGCGCTCTAGTAGTTCCTCAAGCAGCCGCTCGTCTCTCCGATCCAGCATTTCCTCTTCCAGCTCCAGCTCCAGCTCCTCCAGCTCCAGCTCCATGTCCAGGGTAAACCACCTTCACAATTTCTGTTTAAACCTATATAAAACACAATTTTTTTTCTAAAGAAAATGAGGAGAATTTTTATTTACTCACTTTTGTGTTATAGCGGGAACTATTTCAAATGAACTTCACCAAGGATCACATTCACCAGGTAACATTAAATTACCGTTCATCATTTATTTACTCCATTACTGAAAGGGATTTTACTCTAATTATCCCCTTCCCAAGTTAATTTGAGAAGATAAAGCATAAAACGTAAAAACAGGCCCACCTTACAATCTTTATGAGCTGGGTAAATCGGAAGTTTTGTCCTTGCAGCATTCCATCTCAGCTGAGCGTCTCAACAGCAGGAGCAGTGCTAGCAGCTTTGAATCCATCTACAACAAGGTAAGCTGTCAAATCAGCCTGTTTGAAGTCCTGCACATCCAAATAATTAAAAAAAGGAAAGAAAAAATTAAACTACTTTACACATCTTCTTTGTACTTGCAGGCCAGATACCTGTCGAACAGTGTTGGGCCAGCAGTCACAGTCCTTGTCCGTGCCATCAGAGCTGACAATAAGAACCAGGGATATCAGATCGCTGCTTACTTTGACAGACCTACAGCCAGAGTGCAGCTCATTGTGGCCAACCTAACTGAAAATGACAACTGGAGAATCTGTGCTGACAGTGTGATGCTCAGCCACCACAAAGTGATGGTACTCTTTTGTTATTACTTATAATTTAAAACACATGCTAGTTTAGTGTTTCCAGCCAGTTTGTTTGAAGTGAAGAACTCGAACCTCTGCAGCTCACTAGTCATATTCTTTGCTCTCACCTGATGCATTTCATACGGTCAATTGTCCACCATCCTCTTTGCTGTAAAATGGCACAAATTTGTGACTTTTGAAAAAACAATGCGTTGTTCTGCAATATGACTTGTCAAAGTTATATTTTTGAACTGCAAGGCAAGCCAGCGCAGTTATGTAAATTATCTGAGCTAAAGAAGGAAAGATCCTGCTTTTTGAGCCCTTTTTTCCACTTTACAAACAACAAAAAAAAAAAAAAATCCAAAACAATGATTTTTCAAAAACAGAGGTTTATCTGTACATGTATCAAATGGACCTCTGATAATATGCTTTACTGATGATGGGGATGCTGTTCTCAAGAAGAACTATTTCAATCTTCAACAATTAATAGATTAACTTTTTGCCCAGACTCGAGTAACCTGGGGAATTGAATGCAAGCAGTACAACACCACTATCACAGCTGAAACTGGCCGTGTTGAGAAGGAGCCTGCAGTCCGTTTGAAGCTGGCCTGGGTCAGACTCCCTAGCTACTGGAAGAAATATGCAGGAAGGTAATATCACAAACGAAAAGAAGTCACCCCTCTGAGTGGGAATGAATAATTTGACTAGTTCAATATGCTTCACGAGGGTTTTAACACTCTTTTGTCTGTTCAGAGTTTCTACTTACCTTTCCCGAGTTGCTGTGGAAAATGGAGTGAACAGGACCAAGGTCTCCAATGACCCCAAAGAGATCAAACTGACAGTTGCCGTTGCCAATGAGACTAGTCTGAATGTTACACTGAAGACCCCAAAGGTGCAGCATTTTTAATATCTTTTTATTAGTGGAAAAACCATATTGAAATTGCATGTACAAGATTGTTTGCCTTGTCTTTTGAAAATACAGAACACCTTTTACAAACTGGGATGGAGTCTCCCCTTTTACCTGCCAATTAATAACACTGCTGCTGAGCTGCAGGCATACCAGGGCAACTGGATGAATCAAGTCACCTACGTGCTCACCAAGTCTAATGCAGGTAAAAAATTATTAAATACCTAAATAGGTTAAATAGTTCAAGGTCTCCATATTCAAGTGAAAGAGAATGTACCAGAAGTATCTTGGTGGTCATTTGGCTAAAACAGGCTGTTAGATGTTTGTTATAATTGAAGAAACATTTTGTATTTTTTGGAAATTTTAATTGTCACTAAAAATAAAACAAAATGATTAAATAAATAAAAAAAAAACAGTTATATTATGGAAGGTAAAAAAAGCCCAACCTATCACTGTTTTCCCACAACAGCTTTCAAGTTGCAAACTAGTTTACAAGAATTTGAATTATTTATGATTTAAAACTATATCAATTTATACCAGGAGGTTAACATGTATTTTTTTTCCATCTTTCATTTCAGCTCAGTGCACCGTTGTTAATGACACAGTGGTCACCTTCAACAACAGGAAGTATAAGACAGAGATGCCTCACTCTTGCCATCAGGTGCTGGCTCAAGATTGCACATCTGAAATCAAATTCATAGTTCTGCTGAAGAGGGATCAAACCACAGAACGTAACGAGATCAGTGTCAAGATTGAAAACATGTAAGGGTAACTTTATATACATAGTATCTGTGCAATATAAGTAAAGTTCTTTTTGCAAAAAAAAATAAAATATATTTAAATGTTTTTTAAACAGTGATGTTGACATGCATCCCAAGAACAACACAATTGTGGTGAAGGTTAACGGAGTAGAAATCCCTCTCAACAAACTGCCATATCAGCATCCAACAGGTGGGATGATACGCTGTTTTATTTTTTACCAAGGCATGCTGGGTCTGCAGACATCAACCATTTACTTAAATGTTTTATTTCTATAACAGGCAGCATACAGATCAGAGTGAGAGAAGAGGGCGTCTCTCTGCATGCTCCCAATCATGGTCTTCAGGAGGTCTTCCTTAGCTTGAATAAAGTGCAGGTGATGCAACCGATCTGGTAAACTTAGATATTCATCAAATCCTGTGTTGATGGTAATATAATGGTGAATCCGATCTTTGTTTTTCTTCTCCATAGGTTAAAGTTGTGGACTGGATGAGAGGCCAAACCTGTGGACTCTGTGGAAAGGCTGACGGGGAAGTCAGGCAGGAGTACAGCACTCCGAATGAACGGGTTTCCAGGAATGCAACCAGCTTTGCTCATTCCTGGGTTCTGCCTGCAAAGAGCTGCCGTGACACTTCTGGTAAAACTTGTTTAGATTTTTTTGACTGTAACTTTAAAAAAAAAATGATAACATGCTCAAAACAGCCTTTTTGAACTGTACAAAATGAAATAATTTTGTCAAATCTTTTTTCCCCAGAGTGTTACATGCAGCTTGAATCAGTGAAGCTGGAGAAACAGGTCAGACTGGAAGGTGAGGAATCAAAATGCTACTCTGTTGAACCTGTCCTCCGCTGTCTACCAGGCTGCATGCCAGTGAGAACCGCCCCAGTTACTGTCGGCTACCACTGCGTCCCTCTGGGTGAGCAGCTAACAAGAACACAGTTATTAAACCTCTTTTATAAGTTTGCTGAAATCCTAACTGCTTTGCTTTATTCACTGTTGCAGATTCAAACCTGAATCGTTCCGATGGCCTCAACAGCATCTACGAGAAGAGCATTGATGTGAGTGAGACAGCAGAGTCTCACCTGGCCTGTCGCTGCACTCCTCAGTGTGCCTGATTGTGCTGCCTTCTGACATTCCTTCTGTTTTTTGTGTTATGAATGCTTGTAAACTAAATTAAAAAAGCAATAAAATGAACAAGCAACTAAAATGAAATGAACTATGTGGTGAACTGCAATGACCCTAACAAGCTATTCATTTTTGAATATGTACTTCATTTTTACTATATCAGTATTTTAAACAGTATGTATAATATGAGGAATAAGAATTTTAAGTCACACAGTTGGAATGCGATTTATTTAGAAAATCTATGACAATAAAGTAAAAAAAAAAAAAGTAAAAGCTGAAATACTGTACAGACATCATGGGAACAGCTACAACAGGTAAAATGGCACAGGGAAAAAGTATTGAACACGTGATGAAAGGGAGGTGTCAGGTTTAGAGGAGGTTTTGATTACCCAAATGCAGAGAGGAGTAGGCAGGGATAAGTTTGGATGTTTTAATGAAAGTCCAAGGGAAACAGAGGCAAAAATCCAAAATACAAAAATACTGAAAACCAAACAAAACCAATGAACGTCAGGAAAAATACTCGAGGGAAGCAAGAGACTAGGAAGCAACTAAACAGCTACAACACACAAGAAACCAGCCCCAAACGAAGGCTCTGGTGCTCTTTTAAGCCCAGCAGTATGATTATAAAGATTTCTTTCACCTGTGTAGGCTACCCAACCTCTCCACAAAGATCCTCTATTGTAGAAATGCACAACTCACACTAACCCACACACAGGAACCCTGACAGGAGGTGCAAAAAGGCTCGGAAAGCCAAGACATAAGCCGTAAGCTCTCTGTAATTAGAAAGCAATCCTGCCCCTCATCACTATCCCCACATCAGTGCAAATTAATATCAGCTGGTTCAGTCAAAAATTATGGCCTGTTAAACGGTTTCTTTGGTATCACACAAGAAACATCTCATGATGGGTAAAAGTAAAGAGCTTTCTCCAAGACCTTCGCAACCTTAATGATGGCAATGGTTACAAAAGGATTTCTGAATGTCCCAGTGAGCACTGTATGGGCTATAATCTAGAAGTGGAAAGATTATATTTTCACTATAAACTGACCACAACTGGATATTCCTCCAGGATTGCTGTCAGAGGAGTGAAAATAATTATCAGAAGAGTTGTCCAAGAGGCAAAGACCACTTGTGGACGCCAGAGGAGTCCATGGAGCGCAGAGAGAGCAAGCCATGTGCTCTGGTCCAATTTATAGGAGGCCACTGCACTCTCAGGTCCTTCGCCCACTTCCTGGAAGCACAAACCAGAGAAGCAGTCTCTCCACAATAAAGGAGGCCTTGGTCGTCACAATCGCTATCATCACTTTTCTGAAACAGTTTAATAACGCCTAAATTAACTTAAAATGTCGTAACCTGCGGACAAAATATGTCCGATTTTATTATTCTGGTGCCTGAAGTTTGAATTACATACATGAAAAACTCATTCCAGCCGCCGAGAACATTAGTGGAAAACCCCAATGAGATGACTGGGCCAGCGGCTGCTTCTGAGGTGCACTTTCTCACTTTAAAACATATTAAAACTACTTTTTACCCAGTTATAACAGTAAATATTACAAAGATGCTCTTTGCCATTTAACACAGGAGCAGCAGAGGCATCAGACACATCTGGATGCCCCTCACTGGACACGCCACAGAAGTATCAAAGAGGCTATTGACATGTGTCTGACCTTAATGTGAAAAAGCATCGAAAATTAAGCAGCAGAAGCTTTTTTGCTGCTTCCAGCGCTCTGAATGTAGCATTACCCACTTCCACCAAAACAACACTTTCTTTCTTTAGTCTAGAAATTGTCTCCCATTAGTCAGACCCTCAGATTCCTTCTCACCTTCACAGTCAAACAGTGTCACACTATTCTTGTCGGGACTTTCCATTGACTTTCATTCATTTTGCATTAATTCCTGTGACTCAGTCCTCACTTTTACCCTAACCCTAATCACTACAACACATAGATATCCCTAAATCTAACCTAACTTAATTCAATTCAATTTCAATTCAGTTTATTTCTATAGCGCCAAATTCACAACACGTCATCTCAAGGTACTTTACAGTTCAACCAGATCATACAGTCAAATTGATACCAAGTTTTCTATCTAAGGAAAACCAAATCCCTCACACTAAGCATGCTTGTAGCGACAGTGGAGAGGAAAAACTCCCTTTTAACAGGAAGAAACCTCCAGCAGAACCAGGCTCAGTGTGAGCGGCCATCTGCTGAGGCCGACTGGGGTTCAATGAGACAGAAGCAGAGACACAAAAGCAGCTGTAAAAGGCGGCCCCGTCCAGGAAACACACAGCCAGGCAGACGAGCTCCGAGCCAGCTCCCATGTCAGAGGACGAAGAGAGCACATCCACTCAGTCACGGACAGAGAAACAGGACCACACTGGAAAACAGGCCGATCTCCAGCATCTATAAACAAGGGTGTTGATGGAAGCAGCACAGCTGATGTTTCTTTCCAGGTTGGCGTCACAGCCAAACAGGAACAGACGAGGCAAAGCTACTCTGAGGAAAAGCAGAGAGAGCAGAACGTTAGAGATTGAACTAACAGATTCTGCAGAATAGGAGAATAGAGAGAATGAAGCAGAATGATGAAATGGGGGTCCCTATGTCTTCCAGAAGTCTAAGCCTATAGCAGCATAACTATAGAGATAGCTCAGGATAACCTGAGCCACTCTAACTATAAGCTTTATAAAAAAGGAAAGTTTTAAGCCTAGCCTTAAAATTCACAACTTAGTCCTAAATCAAAAAATAATACCAAGATTTTTTACTTTCTCATCTGAGATCAATTTAATCCCATCCAAATGAAGTGACTGACTAATCTGCTTCTTTTGAAAGCCTCCAAAAACAATAATTTCTGTTTTTTTCTGCATTCTGAAGCAGAAGTGAAAGGGCTATCTAGGTTTTTTATGGCTTCCAGGCATGCATGTAATCCATGAAATGGGTTAGCTTCATCTGGATTTATAGACAGATATAGGTGAGTATCATCAGCATAACAGTGGAAATGAATCCAATACTGTCTAATAATTCTACCGATTGGGAGCATACAGTACATATACTAAAGAGAATCCGTCCTAGCAGTTTTATGGTTTTCCCCTTTTGGACTTATGTCAGCAATTCTATTTTTTTTGTTTAATCTTTGGATTATTTTCCATTTTGTGTTATATTTAAGCAGTCTTTAGTTACCCTCTGTTGCCCCCTTGTGTCTTTTCCATTACCCTAGCTCCCTTCTAGCCATTTCCATCCACATCTGATCCATATCATCTGATTGCCCCAGTCTTTGTTCTGTTTCCAATATTTAATATCTGTTTCCTCTCTCTGTGCAGTTATTCAGTGCTGGTTCCATCTTTTTTGTTTACTCCCGTGTGTTTTCCATGATGTAACAGGATTGTTGGTTCTAAGTATTTTGTTTTTGGTCTTTGCTTCTGTTGCCTTTGGATTTTGATTAAACCTACAAGAACTCATCTCTGCCTGCCTCATCTCTGCATTTGTGTCCTCAACCAACCTCCACCCTAACGTTGACAAGCAGTGATTCCTGTGGTACTCCACAGGCAACCCTGGAGTATGAAAAAGATTTATTATTAATGTGAAGAAACTGAAATCGGTCAGACAGATACGATTTAAACCAGTCTAGTGCTGTTCCATTAATTCCAATAAAATATTCAAGTCTTTCTAAAAGAATATTTTGACCAACTGTGTCAAATGCAGCACTGAGATCTTACAGGACCAGTATAGATACAAGACCATTATCTAAGACACAAGAATATCATAAGTGACTTTCACTAGAGCTGTTCCAGTGCTATGATGAGCTCTAAAGCCAGACTGAAACTCTTCAAAAAGTTCATTACAGTTTAAGTGGTCGCACACTTCTTTAGCAACTTCTTTCTCAATAATTTTAGATAAGAAAGGAAGATTTGATATAGGTCTATAATTGACCAAGTCATCTGGGTCATGAGACTGTTTCTTATGTAAAGGTTTAATTACAGCTACCTTAAAATTCTTTGGTACATATCCATGTAACAGGGATAGATTAATCACATCTAAAATTGAGGACATCACAGGGAATTCTTCCTTAAATAACCTGGTTGGAACCGGATCTAACATCTAAGTTGAAAGCTTAGATGAAGACAATAGTTTTGCTAACTCTGAAAACTCAACTGGATCAAAGCAGTGTAAACCCTGTTCAGATTCTATGGCTATCTCTTATGTTACCTCACCTTCCAGAGATAAACCAATCATAGTTAGAGAAGTGGTAATGATCTTATTTTTAATAGAATCAATCCTATTTATAAAGAATCCCATAAAATCCCTACTGCTAAGAGCAGGTGGCATGGATAATTCAACAGAGCTTTGGCTCTGGATGAGTTTTGCAACTGTATTAAAAATATATCTAGGATTACTCTTATTCTCCTCAATTAATGAGGAGAAATACGTGGCTCTTGCTTTATGAAGGTTCTTCTCATACAGCAGTAAAAAAAATTTTCCAGACCAGCTAGAATTCCCGTAGGCACGTAGAGCACAATTTTCTCTCCAGTTCTCTATCATTTTGCATCACAGTGTGCAGCTTTACAATAAACCAGGGAGCCAGCTTTCTATTTTGAAAGTTTTTCTTTTTCAAAGGGGCTGCGTTTTTTAAGCCAATAGACAGAGAACTAGCAACCCCATCAACAAAATCATCAACTGTGAAGGGGAATAAACTAAATCTTCAGCAATGCTCAGCAACATAGAGGTGGGATAAAGTGAAGGAGATTCTTTAAAATGTATAACTGCACTATCTAATAATGATCTGCTAAAGTGAAACATCCTTTTGGGAAACTCTGTTAAAGTAATCCTGAAAGTCATTATAAAGTGTTCAGAGAGGACAGGGTTTTGAGGAAATACTGTTATTTCTTCACATTCAATGCCATATGACAGCATAAGGTCCAAAGTATGAAGATGAGAATGTACGGGACTAATTACATTTTGAACAAAGCCAATAGCACCTAAGATAGCATTGAAGGCTGCACTTAAGCTATTACCTTCGATGTCAGCATGGATGGTAAAATCCCCCACTAAAGCCCCATTTACACTAACCTCTGAAAACGGATTCATGCTGCGTTTGGACCAAGCTTGGATCAGTTAACCGTGCTGAGCTTGGTTCCTTATGACCGTTTACACATCATGCTAGCATGGTTCCTAACCCTAGTGGAAATCTACGGTACTACTGCTCTCTAGTAGGAAAACTTTGTGATTATGTTCTGTTCTGTCCAACATCGCCTGGATAGCGTCCCCCACCCAAATTGTGA
>NW_015150629.1:115786-117870 GCF_000732505.1 Cyprinodon variegatus | reverse complement strand
ATAATATACAAGTTTCACTTTTTAAATGGAATTACTGAAATCAATCTACTTTTTCATGATATTCTAATTTTATGACCAGCACGTGTACTTTGACAGTCACAAAGGTTCTGAAAAACTTTGCTAATGTGTACCAGGCTGTGATCTGTGTAGTGAGGTTGGTTGATAGCAGGGCAGGTTGCTCTGGCCGATTGAGATAACCTGTGGTGTTTGTGTAAAGTCAATGTTGATGAACTGATTATGTGGTATCATTTGGATGAATTCAATCATATTCGAATAGAATATTAGAGAGAAATATTTAAGAAAATGATCGTTAAACTAGTTAGTGACCAAGACTTTCAAGGCAAAATTTGTCTAATGAAAAAAAGCTAAATATAACAACAGGTAGGATGGATATTGTTCGAATATTTTGATGAAGAAAGCAAAAAACAAAAAACAAAAGCCAGCCTTGCATTTCAAACCTGATAGTTTTGACACTAGAAAATTCAAAAATAAAACAGTTTAACCTTTACATATTGTATGGGTAAAATATAACCCATTTGACATCCAACATCTATAACTGTGTCTTGTGAAGGATAAGTTACCTTCAGTCAATGAGGCTGCTAATGTAAGAAATCACATTTGTGGAGTCAACCTTTCTTCCTGGTACTTATTATGGTGATGTCTGATACCTGAAAAAAAAAGGTGTCTACCATGATTTTAAAAAGATAAACCTTTGAAGTCACAACAGCCAGACCTATTAATGTGACCGAACTGCAGTGGTCACAGTGACCAAAATAAACAAAGGGAGTAAATAAATTTTTATTAGGTTGCCTTTGTGGTTGAACTTTGAAACTGATTGAGAGTTGCAGAATAGAAATGCAAAAAGAGAAAATAAATCATAAGTTCTTTAATTTTCCTTTTTTGTGTGTTTTTTACCCTCTAAGATGGGAGAGACAAGCAATAAAGAAAAATAATATGACCATTTATAATTTTTGTGCTCCCTTCAATGAAAAATATTATCTAAAGTGAAACTTTTGGAAAAAGAAAAAAATAAAACAAAGACAAACAGGTAAATAGTCATTTAACATAAAAGTTTTATAATAATAATGTAATAATGTTAACATAATGTAAAAATATTGACATTCATTATGTTAGAGTAAGAAAATAGAGATATTTTACCAACAAAAGATTAATTATATGAAACTATTAAGTAACAAATTTTGCAACAGTATGTACACGTCTGACCAGTTTCAGGGAACAAGGTCAGGGGAACCTAACTTTCCATTATTGGATGAATTTAGCCAAAACCAATTTCTGACAAAAGATAAGCAACTTATCCAGTCAAATACAAGGATATGTAAACAGCACAAATTTCCCTATAAAAGGCTCCCTCTCACCACAGACAGTCACAGCCTCATCAGCCATGAAAGCGGTTGTGCTAGCCCTGACTCTGGCCTTTGTGGGTGAGTAAAATGCTACCCTCGTTTAAATATTATATCCCATTTAATCTTAACTTGTCTTATGAGTTTTACTCTCTTTTAATCTTTAAATTAAAGTTTTTTTTTTACCATCTAGAGAAACATTTTTCATTTTCCTAGCATTTAGTGAATCTTGATTTAGAGGACCTATACAGTCATTTTATCATTTTAATTGTAATAAAAGATTTCAATACCGATCAAGTTTATATATGTATATATTCACTCATTTAAATTTTATCTTTTATTTTTCTCACATTTGACTAATCATGTTCTTTTTTTCCATTAAAGCTGGACAAAATCCTAATTTTGGTAAGTTTAGTATTTCAATGTAAACTAAATTCTTCAATGTGTTACCGTATGTAAGCTTTAGTTATAATGTCTTGCTGAATTTTAGCAAATACAAAAAATTATGTGTTTTTTGGTGACAAAGATTCTCCATGTGCCTTTTTATAAACAGGTAGATTAATTCTTACGGTGATAAATTTTATTTACAGCCCCTGAATTTGCTGCCGGTAAGACCTACGTCTATAAGTATGAAGCGTCAATCCTGGGTGGCCTTCCTGAGGAAGGTTTGGCCAGAGCTGGACTGAACATCAGCACCAAGGTGTTAATCAGTGCAGCTGATCA
>NW_015150629.1:110265-113112 GCF_000732505.1 Cyprinodon variegatus | reverse complement strand
CAGTAAGAAAATAAGGGGAAAAAAAGTTTTATATTTACTGAATTATTAGCTTACCTATTTATCACAATCTATGTTAGGCTCCCTGATGCTCGGTGCTGCTGCAACTGCTTTTTACATCAACGATGCTGCCACCTTTTTGCCAAAAACTGTTGTTGCAAAGACCAGGGCCTTCCTCGCTGGAGGCACTGCAGAAGCCTTGGAGGTAAAACCATTTAACACTATGACTTAACAAATGCAAGAAAGGTATGTTCTTTTTACACTGTCTTTTTGTATTTTCTTTAGATCGGAGCAAATATTGAAGGACTGCAGGAGCTGATTATGAAAAATCCTTCTCTTTCTGAAAGTACTGACAGGATCACCAAAATGAAGCGTGTCCTTAAGGCTGTAAGCAACAATCAAAATCAAAAATTAAAGGACAAAAACACAATGAGCAGTCCTGCATGATAAAAAAAAAACATATTTTTTCTCTCCACAGCTGTCAGAATGGAGATCTTTGCCTACCAGTAAACCCCTTGCTTCTATGTATGTTAAGTTCTTTGGACAAGAGATTGCCTTCGCCAACATTGACAAACCTATGATTGACCAGGCTGTTGAGGTATTAAAATAGAAACATCACGCAAGCTAAAGCCAAATACATGTTTAGAACCAGTGGTATAAATGATGTACTCTTCCCTTTTAGTATGCAAAGAATTTACCAATTCAGGAATATGGAAGAGAAGCTCTTAAGGCTCTCCTCCTCTCTGGCATCAACTTCCACTATTCTAAGCCTGTGCTGGCTGCTGAGGTGCGACGCATTCTTCCTACTGCTGCTGGTCTTCCAATGGAACTCAGTCTGTACAGCGCTGCTGTTGCTGCAGCCTCTCTTGAAAGTGAGTAAAACACACATTTAGATTGAAAAACTACTCAAGCAATAAAATGTACTTATTTTTGAGAACTAAAATTGTAGGGATAATAAATAGTTCAAGGTATTCAAATCTGTTAAGTGTCAATTAAGTGGGACTTCCTTATTCAAAGCAAAAAAGTCACATGGCCAACTTTATGTGACAAAAAAACTTACAAGCTTTTCCTGTTTGTTCAGTCAAGCCCAGCACATCACCACGTCTGCCTGAAGATTTCCCCCTCAAGAGTCTCCTGGAGACAGACATCCAGCTCCAGGCTGAGATCAGACCAAGGTAGGTGTCTAGCTTTAAACACCTTTGATTTCACATAAATTTTGCATATAATGCTTGATGCAATAAAACTGAAACTAAAACCATTATTTTTCTTTTATCCAGTGTTGCCATGAACACATATGCAGTTATGGGCCTTAATACCGAGATTCTGCAGGCTGCTCTGGTAGCAAGCGCTAAAGTCCACTCTGTTATGCCAGCGAAAATTGCAGCAAAACTCAACATCAAAGAGGGTGACTTCAAGCTTGAAGCTCTTCCTGTTGATGTCCCTGAAAACATCACAGCTCTAAAGTAACCACTTGGAAGATTTTGACATAACTTCTATGCTTTTATGTAGAGCTTAGCTAATTAGTTCATCTTCTGTTCAACAGTATTACAACCTTTGCTGTGGCACGAAACATTGAGGAACCTGCTGTTGAAAGAATCACTCCTCTCCTCCCCACCAAAATCTTGCAATCCATCTCAAACAAGATTATCTCATCCAGGGCTGCTTCCTCTGCTAATAGCATGGTAAGTTTTTTTATATAGGTTTTATTTACACCTTTATATTTACAGTCATATTCTGATCAAATTTTCATTTGCTTGTCCTCCAGTCAGCATCATCAGAGCTCCTTCCTGTGGAAGAATCAGTACCAAGGGTTCCTGAACACAAAATTCGTCCATTTGCCAAGAGGTACTGTGCTAAGCACATTGGCGTTGGACTGAAGGCTTGTTTCAAGTTTGCCAGTGAAAGTGCTGCATCTATCCAAAACATTGTCCTCTACAAACTGGCTGGCAGCCACAATTTCTCTTTCTCTGTGACACCAAGTAAGGGTTGTTAGAATAATATTTGAGTTCTCTGTATAAACTTGTTGCAGAACCAAGGTATTAATAACATTTCTTTTCCCCTTAAAGTTGAAGGCGAAGTTGTTGAGAGATTGGAAATGGAGGTTAAGGTAGGAGCAAAGGCTGCAGAGAAGCTTGTTAAACGCATTAACCTGAATGAAGAGGAAACCGTTGAGGAAGGAGGATCAGTCCTGGTGAAACTCAACAAGATCCTGTCTTCAAGACGGAACCGCTCCTCATCTTCCTCCTCTAGCTCCAGCAGCTCTTCTTCCAGACTTTCCTCAAGATCCTCATCTTCCTCCTCCAGCTCTTCATCTCGCTCTGCCCGTAAGATCAATCTTGCAGCCGGTAAATACAACAGCAGCAGGACCAATAGCAGCAGCAGTAGCAGCAGCAGTAGTTCCAAACGCAGCAGCAGCAGCAGCAGCAGTAGCAGCAGCAGCAGCAGCAGCAGCAGGAGTGTCCGCAGCAGCAGTAGCAGCAGCAGCAGCAGTAGCAGGAGTGTCCGCAGCAGCAAGAGCAGCAGCAGCAGTAGCAGCAGCAGGAGCAGCAGAAGAGTTGGTTCCTCAAGATCAAGCAGCAGCTCAGCAAGGACCAGCTCTGCATCAAGCCTTGCATCCCTCTTCAGTGGCAGCTCAAGCTCAAGCTCATCCAGCTCCAGTTCTCGTCGCTCAAAGGTAAATATTTTCATCTCAGTTTTGCAGGAAGGTGCTTTCTCATGACACCATAGCACATGGAAAAACTCATAGCAATATTTGTCCTTTAAAGCAAGTAATTCAGGAGTTCCAGAGGCTACACAAGAAACAGCTCGGCTCCAGACCAAGTTCCAGAAGCAGAAGCAGTGCTTCCAGCC
>NW_015150629.1:93995-108613 GCF_000732505.1 Cyprinodon variegatus | reverse complement strand
AAATAAAAAGTGAGGTTTTAGGGAAAGCTTATATATATTTATTTCTGTTTTCTAAACTCCCATTTAATATCCAATGTAGATCAAGGTTGCTGACTGGATGAAAGGAAAGACCTGTGGACTCTGTGGAAAGGGTGATGGAGAAATCAGACAAGAGTACCGCACTCCCAACGGACGCGTGGCTAAGAACTCAGTCAGCTTTGCCCAGTCCTGGATTCTGCCTGCTGAAAGCTGCAGGGATGCGTCTGGTAAAATCAAATATGTATCTCAATGTTTCATACATGAATAAATTATTTGTTCCTTTCTAGCAAAATCTTAATTAGCAACATTGCCCTTCCACAGAGTGCCGTCTGAAGCATGAATCTGTGCAGCTGGAGAAACAGTTGACAATTTATGGTGACGACTCTACATGCTTGTCTGTGGAGCCCGTTCCTCGCTGTCTGCCAGGATGCATGCCAATCAAGACCACCCCTGTCACTGTTGGTTTCAGCTGTCTGCAATCTGGTGAGAATTTTTAGATTAAAAAAAGATGGAGCTTTAAAAATTAAACATTGTTCTAACTGGTGTATTTCCTTTGTATGTGCAGGTGCTCAGAGCAGTGTTTTTGACAGAAGTGTGGACCTGGAACAAACAACCCAGGCTCATCTGGCATGCAACTGCAATGCCAGGTGTTCTTAAATACAGTATTTCCTTTCAGTCACTACTTTTTGTTTGTCTTATCTGTAACAATAAATAAACTGCATCTCAAAATAGTTCTGGAGTGAAATGTCTGAATTTGTATTTTTCTTTCCTTGTGTCTGTAAAAGTCTCTATAAAACTCTTGAAATCCCCATGTTTCTTCCTACCGGCTAGCCTATTTTTAACAATGGGAAAGATTCTGAATCTCCTGCAGCTGGATGACATGAACTATACAGCACCTTAAAGTGCCTTTTAGGCCAGCCAATAGTGTCCTTTTTGTTTTTTCACTGCACACCTCCACAACATTACCATACAAGGTGATGCTGGAGCCTCTCTTTTAGTGCTCATCAGTGTCCATTTGGCTGACTTACACAAAAAACAGAATAGAGAAACTAACAGATATACTAGTTATTTAAAACATAAAATAAAAAGAAATTAATCTTGAACACTAAGCAACCCTTTCCCTGTATTTTTAGTTTTAAATAAATTGACAATTCACATATAAGATGATTAGAATCAGCCTAGGCAGGAATTGACAATCTGAACAATAATCAGGCGTCTTGCAGAAGGTCACTGCTTATCTTTAAAGTGCGTGCTTAATTCCTGCAAAGACCGACCCCAGTTTATTTTCACCTGTTGTACTTATCCTTAAGTCTCATGTCCCTCTTTTACAGCCAAGGTCACAGCACAGTTTTGTTTAAACCTGGTTAGAGTAATGCAAAAAATTGAAAAACATCTTTAAATATCAACAGAATTTATTACCGTGAAGTGTAATAAAATCACTATTAATACGTGCATAATAAAGAGAAAGAGTTTACCTCAGGTCAACACTACCACATAGCCAAATGAGTAGCAGCAAAGAGTATGGTTGGTATTTATTATCACTCAATTAAGGCAGCTGACAGTAGTAGTATGCTGAAAGCATGCACCCATACAAACCCATACGTTTTAAAAATGGGGTAATAACAGGAACCCACAAGGTCTATCTACTACTATCATAAGGTGGTCCTCAGCTCAAAGCAACAATGTCCATCTAACTGACTAACACAGTTTTGGCTAGCTCAACAATAGAGGAATGGAACATGGTCCACTCAGACTCAATGTCCCCCACCTCCCTTGGGACATGTTTAAAGCTATGTCTCATGGGGGACTCTGTCAGACATTCCCAGCAAACCCTCACAATAAGTTTTTTGATGACCGTCGCATCCCCCACCATTCAAGCCAAACACCACCAGGTAGGGGTCAGTGGAGAGTATCGCCCCTCTCTTCACTTGAGTGTCTAAGACATGTGACCGCAGATCAGATGAAACAGCAACAAAGTCTACCATTGACCTACGGCTTAGGGCATCCTGGTGCGAAGAGCACATATGGACACCATCGTGCTTGAACACTGTGTTCGTTATTGACAATCCATGACAAGCACACCACTCGATTTCAGGTCAGGTGGGTCATTCTTTCAACCATGTCCCCTCACTATCATTTCCCACGTGAGTGTTGAAGTCCCTCAGAAGAACAAGGGAGTTCCCAGGAAGGACAGTCTCTAGAACTCCCTCCAAGGACTCCAAAAAGGGCGGATAATCTAAACTTCAGTTTGGCGCATAATCACAAACAACAGTCAGAACCCGTCCCCCACATGTATGCAGAGGGAGGTCCTCCTCTCGTTCACCGGTGTAAACCCAAACGTACAGGCTCCAAGATGAGGGACAACAAGTATGCTCACTTCTGCTCGGCACCTGTCACCAGGTTGTTGTGATCCAGTGTCACTGATGTAACCCAAACTACTACGACGTCCTGTGCTACAGTACTTTGAGTTAAAAAATTAACCCCCTTGCAAAATCGCCTCTCAATATTGCATCAGATAGATCCAAATCTCTTTGAGCTGCTGTTGGACGAACGAACTGGACTGAAGACGGGGTCTGCAGCACACCGGACAGAGCCAAAGGCCTTCACTCCACCAAACCAAAACAGTAACTTCATCCTTTCCCCTCTTTTCCATCTGATGCTTAATACGGGCTCTGCTTGGGTGAACTAAGTAGAATAGATAACCCTGTTGGTGTTTCATGTAAAATAAGCTTTTTGATTCAACTACTGAGTTTAACTGAATGCTGATGCTCACTGCAGACTGAACAATTCACGCATTCCTGAAGCAAACTGCTACATCATGAGCTAACCCTCTCTTTGTTTCAGTTGGACCTGAACTAGAAACACTGGGACCAGCTAAGCTAATCTATGTCAGCCTTTCAGTCGTAGTTTGATGCTTTCCTGAATCATTATTCATTGTTCACCATAGACTCAATAAAACTTCACTGTTTTGACAGCAGGGCTTCTCGGTGGCGCAGAGGGTAGCACTGCTGCCTTGCAGCAAGAAGATTCTGGGTTCTGGCCAGGCTCCATGGGTAACATGGGTCCCCTGGCCCGGCCGGGCTCCATGGGTAAAAGCCCAGCCACCAGTGTGCCCCATCTCTTCAGAGCATTCCTTATTTCTGTCAACATTATTTCCTCTTTATTCCATTTTGACTGAAAAAAGCTTCACTTCAGCAGCAGTTCTTTAACCTACATTACAACCACAACGAGTCCCTGATTGGTTGCCATGATTTTTCCATTTCAGCGGGGTACGCTCCAATCTGTAAATGCAGTTTGACAACACCTCAGTTCTATCCAGGAGCACGAGGTGAGAGCGGAGCAGTAAAGGCCATTGTTGTGCCAAAAAGTGATTGTCTTCCAAAAATTGATCGGCAAAGCGAGCAGCTGGAGGAGTGGCTTGTTTTCGGGGGAGTGGGCCAGCCTGTTGGTGTTGTTCCAAGTCTCTTTCTCTGTGTTTTAAATTTTGAAATAAAACAATATTAACACCAGTAAAACAGTTATATTTGTATGATCAAGGTTACAGCAGATGTGTGTCTTACATAAACATCTGAAAATTGTAAATGGGCTTTGGCAATAGAAGTAAACTTTTGACAACGTATCTGCACTACGTTTGATTCGATTTAAAACTATTCTGTCACGTTACTGTACTGTGACGGATGTAACTGTCATAGAGCAGAACAGAAGGACCCAGTATTCAAGGACTAACAGTATTCAAGTATTCAAAGACTAACAGTGGTATAATCCAAAGCGTTTATTTATTCTCAGGCAGGCTGTGGATCTGCACCGACTGTGGATAGGGCATCTATGACTGGAAGCTCTGGTTAAAGATAAACATGGGTCAGCGATCACGCTCATATGAGGGAGAATGATTATTTATGTTAGGGGGTAATCGGTTAGGGCTAGCAGCCAACAAAGATGGAGTATCAGTCAGGATACAGGTCAGAAGCTAAAAAGGCTTTCACTCCATTCATTGTTTATGTTAGCAGGTTTATTATCTCCATGTTCAGTGTTGCCATCAGTATTCAGTCATGAACTTAACACTCGGAGCATCGATATTTATAACCCAAACATCCGACATGCTACAAATTGAACAGGAAGTTCTATAAAATCCTCATATCGGGTGCAACACACTGAAATTATATTTGCGTCACTTCCTGATAGGAGTTTCTAATAAGAGTAAACAAAAAATGACCGAGCCTTTTATACAATTCATATTTGCCAGATTAGGAAAACAGATCAGGACAGGAAGGCTCAGAGGTTCAGGAGTCCACAGCCTTGACAGAGATACGGATGAGAACGGAGACAGGCTGGTTCAGAGTTTCAGGAGTCCACAGATAGTTCAGGCCGACTGTTCAGGCGGGACCAGGTAAACGCAGTGGTTGAGAGGCAGATAGGTCAGGAAGTTGTCAGGTTTGATACCGTAACATTCAATTAACAAACTCTGGAAAGAAAGACAAAAACAGTTAGATGAGTTTTACTCGTGAGGAGAGTGCCCCAGAGACGTAATTTCAGTTACAATCTCCAACACACCCTGAAAAATGCTCTGGCCCCCCTCGCATATTTATTGAAGGAATTTTCCCTAAGATTACAAATGGGCGCTATTAGCTTCTAAAGGGAGGGAAAACACAGAGCTGAAGCGCCTAGATACAATTTTCACAACATAACGTTGAGATAGGAACATTCCATTCCTATCTTCGTGTGCATGTAGCCTTTGCATGCACACAGGCTGCAGCCGGGCTGTTTTTTTTCTCTATGGGAACCAGCAGTGTATGAAAAACATCAGGTTATAATGTTTTAAGTAGAAACGCAGTTAAATATGATAAAATATATACATGATTTTCCCAACAGAAGTCAGGAACTCTATGGAACGCTAAAAAGAAATGCTCTCTCCAATGAGCCAAGTCAGGAACAGGGCGTGCTTAGTGGATAAGAGGTGAAATGCTAAAACCCCTCTCTCCACCGGCCCCGTGAACAAGCACTTGAACAAGAGCATCAACATGTCCAGCCCATGGCTGGGACTGAGCCTTATAAATAGAAGCAGCAGCAGGTGAAAAAGATAAATAATAATCAATAAATAATTTAATATAAAGCGTTTTTGTCATTTTGTTTTTCATGGAGGATATTATTTATTGATTTTGAAAACTGTTAGTACAAATGCCAAATTTCAATGGAGAATCAAAGGTTATTAATCTTGATATGAACTTCCCATACAAAATACATTCCTTGAATATAGAAAATACAACGCTTTAACTTTTAAAGGAGTGATGAAGAATTATAATATGAATATTAAATTGTAATTCCTGTTCAAAATCACTCTAAGACATAATATCAAATAAATCTTGCTAATCTCACCTCCTCCATGTTAGGGTTCCAGTTTGTGGGGGTTGTCTTTTGTTCTTTTTTAAGTGTCTCCGTGCATCCACCAGATGGTGCCATTGTTCCTCTGTTGGCCTGGAGGGCCTCTTCCTGCTCTCAACTACTCATACCTGCAGCTCCTTGGTCCTGTATGTGGGTCAAACACATTAGACCCATCATAACACTCCAAATCTGAAGTTTTCAAAAAAATCCAGTGCTACTACATTTTGTAGTAACACTGGAGAACTGTTATACTACACTGTATTACGATACAGTGGTTTGACGAAATACCTAAGATTTATACAGATAAAGAGAATGTAATAAAACAACATACAACACCAGGATCTGAGGTGTTAGCCCCAGAGTCCTGAAAGCCTGTGCAGAACAGCTCAATGGGATTCTACAGCCCTCTTCTTTAACGTAACCCACCTACAGAAGACTCAGGTGCAGGCATCAACAATTAACCTGAATCAAAGATTACCTGATGAACGGACCACAGTTTGTGTGACTGAAGGGTCTAACCACATAGTCGGCAGCACAGTTGCATTGTCCTCTCAACATTTCGCCTTACTCTCTACTCAGTTCAATTCAATTAAGTTTATTTATATAGCGCCAATTCACAGCACATGTCATCTCAACTTCTCTGACTTACAGTACAAGACTGAGTCCTGTTATCTGCAGAAATACGCAGATGACTCTGGAGTGATTGGGTGGATCAGAAATGGTCAAAAATCTGAGTACAAAGAGCTGGTGAATGGCTTTATGCCGTGGTGCAGAAGCACTAATCCCAACATGAATGTGTACAAAACAAGGAACTTGTAGTATCTTTTGTAGCAAACAACAAGCCAAATGGCAGTACAACATACAGCCATTTGGAGTGGCTTTGACTCCCACTCCAAATTTTAATCTGGGATGTGATTGACAATCTAAAAACCTTGATTGAGTGCTAACAAAGTTCAAAGATGTAGGGCTGCATCTTTTCGCCAGACGACACCTTCCTGGAAGGTAGATACATTTGAGGAGCTACTCTCATTGGTCCACTAGGTGGCAGGCAAACCTTACTGTGACCGGTTATAGTTTTGCTTTCATGATAGTTTAATTTGATGTGGTTTTCATCCCATAGAATGGCCTCAGATTATGCCAGTAGTATCAGTAGGTTATCACTGAGTGAATCCTAATCCGAAATCTAAAGTCATTCCTGTCCCCGTGCAGAATTAATTAATTTATTTAGGTTTAATCTGAAAATAGTTTTAGTAGTTCTTCATGTGCTGTAAAAATAAATAAATAAAAATAAAATGATTTGCATGTCTATCATATAAAACAAACTAAAAACATAAATCTCATATCCTGTCAACTGGGTTGTAGAGTCCTCTCCCTAAAATTATTTAATTCTCTGTGAAAAAATGCCGTTCTTTAATAAGATCCTCATTTAACAGACATGCAATGTTTGTTTTTAAACCTAATGTGTGTGTAAAGAACCTAGTGAATGATTTTTGTTGTTGTTGTTTTATGCATAAACTACGACAAAAACAACTAAATTGCGAAATAAAACAGTGTGATTGGATGTAAGGAGTGCAGACATAGAGGAAACTCTATGCAATGCGTATTACTAAGGTTATGCTGGCCAGACGCGCTATCCTGAGCCGAGAGAATGACAGACTGGAGCGGAGCAAATACAGTAGTCATCCCATGTAGAGTAGTTTCTTGTTATTGACTTATACAAGGGAGCTCTGTGTTTGGTTGGTTGCAAACCATCCTTTTAAAAAAAAAATGCATTTGTGTATCAAGGCATGTCAGGAGAGCCTCAAAAATCCACACACAAATGCAGTGACGTTTAAAGACCACTGGTACTTTGTAAATAAATTTATAATTGTTTATGGACCAGAAATACTTTGGCGAATCATGTTCTGCGCATGTGTGAATCTTGCATTCTTGTGTGAATCGAGCTGTGTTTGTGGATCTTGTACTGTGTGTGTATGAATCACATATGTGTATTTGTGAAAATTGAGACCAATTTAGCTCCATAAATACATGCCACTATAGAACCACTGATCAGAACTGATGCTTCAAACGTTCTACAAATGAGAGTTTATAAATAGAGTCGGTGGTGTACCTTATGCTGTGAAAAAAAAAAGGCGTTTAGCTGTGGAAACAAAACTCTTCTAATAATTTCACTGATTAATGGGGAGGTTTGGGAGGGTCCTGTAGCTCTGCAAGTTTTTAATTTTTCAACAATGATTTTAAAACAGGTAAATCCTTGATAAAAACATGTGGGTAAAGCTTCAAGACAGCAAGAAGAGAGGCTTAGCTGCTGAACAATTTATTCTAAGCTTTTGTCATTTATTTGGTAGAATTGGGGCATTTGAACAGAGTTTATTCTAACTGGTGACAGAATTAGTACAAATCAATAATTAAAGGCTGGTTTTCAATGCATTTGGAGTAAAGCAGAGAGACTTACTTTCTTCTTAGTTGTTTGCACTCTATATAAATGGTCCAACAGCAGATATTAAACAATCTGTCATGATTCAGAACAGAGGACCCAGTATTCAGGCAAGACAGACAGTGGGATTATTCAAAAAGGATTTATTAAAACAAACAGGTCTGTGATAACAGCTGCTAGGAGGAAACACTGGATAGAGGAAACACAGGTTAGTGTCCACGTAATCTAATGGGGGAAGATTATAAACATGAGTCACTAACCTGTCCATAGCTAGAGAACGAGGTAGGATCCAGCCGGTGGGCTGGAAACAAGATGTGGTGGGCATCGCCCAGATTGTCCAAGAGCATGCAGGAGTCCCAAGCCAGGTCAGGCAAACAGTTAAGAACAGGAATAGGCATGATCAGAGGTCCAGGAGTCAGAAGCCAGGTCATCCAAAGGGATCAGAACCGAATAGGCATGCTGAGAGGTCCAGGAGTCCAAAGACGGTTCAGGGACACCATTTAGATGGGAAAAGGTAGGCTCAGTGGTTGTGAGGCATAACATGTCAGGATTAAGTAATCAGAAACACTCAGGTAAGCTAAAAAACATCCCATCACTGAGATCAGACTGGAACAGACAGGCTTAGTGGTTCAGTAAAGAACAGGTCAGGATTAGGAAAATCAGATGCACCAAGGAACTCTAATAACATTCTCACCACTGGCTGGAGAGAACAAGAGTAATATGGCCCTGATGATTGGATGCAAGCACCTTAAATAGAGGCAGGTGGATGAGATGAGCAATAACGAGAAACCGGGCAGAGTTAGACAGGTGAATTGAATGAGTAATAAAGCCAGTCATCAGTGCCAAGATCATGACACAATTTATTCTTGGAGTTCCAATAAAGGATATCAATTTAGTACTCTATGCAGAAGACACTACTTTTATTGCTGAAAATGAAGAAAATCTGCAAAATATTTTGGATATTTTGAGTCTTGGTTCTGTAAATGGTCTCACCATTGAAAGTGAAAAAACACAAACAATATCATGTAGAAATAAGGGTGATTCAAAGAACTACTAAACATTTCAGTTTGGTTCTGTGGCGTTAAACTTCCCCCATTATTATAAATACCTTGGTTTTGTTTCTGATGTAAATATGAAGTTTTCGAAGGGGGAATAATTCTAGCAGCATCTGCTGGAAGAGCTTTAGGTTCTTTGATACATAAATGATGTGATGAAAATATCAGCTTTTCTACATTAATTCAACTTTTTAAGTCTTTGTTTGACCCAGGAGTCTGGGGGTATGGAGAGGTTTCATATGCAACTGTCTTCAGAATTGTGCCTTGAGGTGTTTTCTAGGTGTGCCCTAAATATGCAGCAAAGGCTGTTGTTCAAGGGGACGCAGGATGGGAGGCATGCATAATAAAACAAATATGTGAAATGGTGCGTTTGTGGAACCACCTTCTTAGTCTGTCAGAGGAAAGGCAAACTAAGAAAAATTTTCAAATCTTTAGCCCTGATTTAGAGAGATTGCCGTAGTATTGGCAGATTCTGACATGCATATAATGGTTGGAAATAATGTGCAATGTAATATAAATTCTGTAAGATTAAAGCTTACTTATGAGATATGAAACTCAATGGAAACAGGATTTATGGAATAAACCAAAACTTAAATACTCTGTTCAATTTGAAATCATTATCTTACAGAACCTTATATTTTGTTTAATTTAAGCAGAAGGCAGATATATCTATGTTAAGAACTAGCACCTTGCGTCGGGCTGTAGAGGTGGGTCGATTTAAAGGCACAACTGAACATTTACGTTTATCTGGATTCTGTGATCTCCAGGTTGTGGAAAATCAATTTAATTTTGTTCTTTGCTGTCCTTTGTACAGTGATCTAAGAAACTCTCTTTTTCAATCAATTCAGTAAAAAAAAATCCTGATTTATTTTGGAATCACAAAGTGGAGATTCTCCACAGGCTGTTTGAAAAAGATGTTCTTGCTCAGGCAAAAGTTCTGGAAAAGGCTCTGAATCTGTGACAAAGTATTTATATCCCATATGATGAAGTATTTTCTCTGTATGTGCAAAATCTTCTTGGATTTTTATTATGTCATTCTTTGATTTTTTTTATTTTGTCACATGGTTATTGTATTGTACATAAATTGATAGTGTCTAATAAGCCCATTAGGGCTGAGCACCAATTAAGAGTGACAGTGAGAGCCAAAAGTGGTATCTGGCATGCCAGTTTTGAACAATGGTATATGTAAGTTGGGAACCGGCATACTGTATAACATTTTTCAATATGGTTCACAACTGGCATATGCCATTTCCCAACTGACATAAGCCGTCCCCAACTG
Organism: Cyprinodon variegatus; assembly: GCF_000732505.1. NCBI lineage: Eukaryota > Metazoa > Chordata > Actinopteri > Cyprinodontiformes > Cyprinodontidae > Cyprinodon > Cyprinodon variegatus. Next base: position 98,445 of record NW_015150629.1, on the reverse strand, counting down.
GTATATGCCGGTTCCCAAATGGCATAAGCTGGTTCCCTCATGGCATATGCCGGTTCCCAATTGGCATATGCTATATGCCACTTTTGGCCCTAGGTGTTCCTGCCAATTAGGTGTTAAATAAACATTCAAACAATTAACAAATCAGTACTGTAGTTGACATTGATGAACAAACGGCTTCTAATACCTTGAGTTTTGCAGAGTCATTGAAGGCATTTATAAATTCGAGTTCATCAGCCATGGAGATAGGAGGGTTTTTTAAGCTGCCGACTGTGGCAAATAAGATGCAAGCTTTGTTGATGTTTTTGTTGATAATCTTAGAGAAGAAAAAATATCTTGCTTGTTTTGGTTGTAAATTATTTGAAGTTTCTCTTTATAGATTTCATAGTGAACCTGGAGTCCATTCTTTTGCCACCTTCGTTCAAATTTTTGACGCTCTTTTTTTTCTCACTGCTGTAGCACTTCTCAATGGCGATTTCAACTTCCTAGAGACAACTTTCCTTTTGAATGAAGATTTCGGACACCGTACTTCAGCCAACATCCACTATTTCCGTGTTTTTCTTGTTGCAGAAGTGTTTTGAATGATCAGCTACTATTAATGCTCTTGCAGCTGGGTTGTTAGGAGGCTGTTTAGGTGAGAGCTTAAGGTTTTCATACTTTTGTCTGGAAAAAGACTGTGCTCCTCAGCAAAGCCGGACTGGGAGTTTTTTCAGGCCACCCTGTCCTGGTTACATGACTTTGACCCTTTGGCCAGGGTTGATGCTGATTCATTTCCACTCGAATAGTACTGCAGTTAACACCACTCATAACTACAGAGATGATAAAGCTCTAAAAATGCTTTGATGACAAATTTTTTCTTAACCTGAAACAAAAAACAAATTTATGATATTTGATGATAGAAATTAAAATACTGTTAAAGTGAAAATTAAATAAAAAGATAAAAAATATAGAACTTGTTAAGAACCATATTCTTTTTATTATTTAGATATGAGTTATATTGAAAACTGTCCTAGAATCCTCATATACAGTATCTACCATCAAAGCCAAGATGGCTAAATGCATATCAGTATGGGAAAATCAACCATCTATCAACTACTGCCTTGAGGTTTGGGTAAATACTCTTGAACCAATTTACAGATTTTTTTTTTAAACTGCAGAAAAGAGTTATGTCCATTGATCATAATACTGGTTATAAGGAAATATAAAATCTTAAAAAATAGATTATGTAATACAACTCATATTACTTCAAGAAATGTACAAAGCAATTTATAATGTTTCTTCATAATCTGCAGCTGTTATTAAGATAATACAAGAGGTCAAAAGAATTGCAGAAAGCAGTCTGTTCATACCAATGTGAAGCAAATATTTATAAAAAGGTATGGCATTGATCTTTGGAATGGACTGGATCATGAATTAAAAAGAACTTGCCTACAGCAATGTAAATGAAAGCGCAGGAAAACCATATGGCACTGTTATACTCAAAGTTAAAATCAGTGAGGTGTATACAATCATTTAAAGAACAGAAAAGCAGTCTAAAAACATGCAAAAAGGTTTATAATTGTGTAATCCAAGTGACAGCTGATTCTCTCAGTTTTCTGTGAAGTTTGCAGAAGTTTTTTTTTTTTTTATTTGATATGAGAGCAGCATGACGTAAAGCAACCCTGTTAAAGTGAGTCATAAAATAAACACACTGCTTAAAAATCCTATCTTTCCTGCAATCTAGTTTCCCCAAATTATTTTATTTATTTATTTATTTTTTTGAGGGCTTGTCAACCTACTCTGCAGTGACATCATAGTTTGTGTGCATATGGTCTAGTTGCCATGTTTGAGGGAAAACACCAGTAGACAAAATTAGTTTTTAGTGAATGCAAAAATTCAGGCTTGTTTCTGCAGCACACAGAGTAATAAACATTTTGTTTTCAAATGACAGTGAATTTAAACTATTTTCTCAGTGTAATGTATTGCATTATGTCCAAATATTAGTGATGAAAAAGTAAAAAAAAAGAAGATGGAAATGCTTAAAATTAACTGTATTAAAAGTCTGTGAACCCAATTTTTCAGAGGTTTTTATGAATTAAGGCATGTGTTTTTATTATACACAAACGAAATGCAGAAATATAAAAAAAATATATATTTTGAATACAATGACATGCATTTTTTCCTTTTTCCAAATTGTGGGAGTTTTGGGAAGACATTTCATTTCTGAGTTTTATTATATTTGTGTTTTCTGCTATAAAGAATCTTCCTGGAGCTATTCTGCCAGCTAAATTGTTTGATTTTAAGGGTACAATCCATTTCAAAATTTTAAGACTTTCTCATAGAGAAGGTGAAGTATTTTGTTCTAAATTGTTATATAATTGTTTTCTTCTAGAATAATAGTCACATATTGCAAATATCTTGTCAGAGAGTAAGCAAATATACCTACTTTATGAATAAAACAGGAATTGCTAAATTGAACGATTTGGTAAGAATTTGGAACAGGGTCAACAGGACCTTTGTGAGAAAACAAGGTCAGGTGAACCTAACTGTCCATCTTTTGATAAATGTCACTAAAACCTGTCTCTGACAAAAAGATAAATAAGTAATCCATTAAATTAAATGCAACAAGGATATGTAAACAAAGCAAACTTCCCTATAAAAGGCTCCCTCTCACCACAGACAGTCACAGCCTCATCAGCCATGAAAGCGGTTGTGCTAGCCCTGACTCTGGCCTTTGTGGGTAAGTAAAATTCTACACTCGTTTCAATTTTTATATCTTATTTTCTCATAATATTTTTTTTCAAAGATTTTTACTCTCTTTTTATCTTTAAAGTAAGGTTTTTACATTTTTACTCAAATGCCTTTTTTTGTGGCATTTATTTAATCTTGGATTTGGGGGGAATTCTTCTGGAGCTATAGAATCATTTCTTCATTGTGAATTAAATGGATAATTTCAATGCCAATTTATTTTTTCATACTTAGTGTATGAAAAATATTCAATCTTTATATTTTGTATACTTCTACATTGACTAATCTTTTTATTTTATTTCCATAAAGCTGGACAAAATCCTAATTTTGGTGAGTTCCTTATTTTAATGTAAACTAAATTATTCTCCATGTACCTTTTTATAAACAGGTAGATTAATTCTTACTGTGATACATTTTGTTCACAGCCCCTGAATTTGCTGCCGGTAAGACCTACGTCTATAAGTATGAAGCATCAATCCTGGGTGGCCTTCCTGAGGAAGGTTTGGCCAGAGCTGGACTGAACATCAGCACCAAGGTGTTAATCAGTGCAGCTGATCAAAATACTTACATCCTGAAGGTAAAAGTAACACCACAAAATTTTAAAACTATTAAAAATGTTCTAATCGGTAACTAACGGAGTTGATCTAAATCCATAACAGCTTTTGGAACCTGAGCTCTCTGAGTACAGTGGCATTTGGCCAAAGGACCCAGCAGTGCCAGCAACCAAGTTAACGGCAGCCCTTGCACCTCAGCTTGCGATTCCAATCAAGTTTGAATATTCCAGCGGTGTTGTTGGAAAAATATTTGCTCCTGAAGGAATCTCGACATTGGTGCTGAACATCCACAGAGGCATCTTGAACATCCTTCAGCTCAACATCAAGAAGACCCACAAAGTCTATGACTTGCAGGAGGTTTGTAAAAGAAGCACAAAATAAAACATAGTGGTGTTTTTGAAAAGTTATTTTTGAGTAGTCTTCAAACTTCATGCTAAAATGGTGTCTGTTCCCCAAAGGTTGGAACTCAAGGTGTATGCAAGACCCTCTATTCCATCAGTGAAGATGCACGCATTGAGAACATCCTTCTAACCAAGACCAGGGATTTGAACAACTGCCAGGAGAGACTCATGAAGGACATTGGGTTGGCATACACTGAGAAGTGTGTCAAATGCCAGGAGGTAAAGTTAAAACCATTAGTTACTAATTACATATCTTTGAATGCTGAGCATTGCATTTAATATGGGACTTTTTTAACAGGAAACCAAAAACCTGAGAGGCACCACTACTTTCAGTTACATCTTGAAACCAGTTGCTAGTGGTGTCATGATCCTGAAGGCAGCCGTTAATGAGCTGATTCAATTTTCACCTTTCTCTGAGGCTAACGGAGCTGCTCAAATGAGGACCAAGTATATTAAGGGTTGCTAAGAACAGGGGGGTGATAGCACTCTCTGTTGTATTTTGATCTAACTTATTTCCCCTCAAAATTTAAAGGCAGTCCTTGGAATTCCTTGAGCTCCAGAAAGACCCCATTCCATCTATCAAGGCTGAATATCGTGAACGTGGATCTCTCAAATACGAGTTCTCCAGCGAGCTTCTTCACACTCCCCTTCAGCTTATCAAGATCAGCAATGCACAGGCCCAGGTATAGTTTTGACTGCTTTTAAAGACAGGTCAAAATTAATCACATATACAGTGGCTTCAAATAATGGTACTCATTTCAATTGTGTGGT
>NW_015150629.1:40338-88525 GCF_000732505.1 Cyprinodon variegatus | reverse complement strand
CCCAGCAGAAAGTAAGAGCTATATTTGTGTTGTTTCTATGATTATATAAATTAACTCTTCTTTCAGAACACTTCCTACAATGTCACTGTGCGCCTTCCCATGTCTATGCCCATCAATGAGCTCAAGGGTCTAAGCCCCTTTGAAGAAGTCCTTGACAGAATCCACTTCATGGTTTCCAAGGCTGTCGCAGGTATTGCAGGATGTATATTTCATAAATAAAGATACTAAGGTGAACTTGGACCAGAAAAACAAAAGCATCTTTCATTGCTGTTTTCCAGCTGAATGCAGTTTCTTCGAAGACACACTCTACACATTCAACAACAGGAGTTTCAAGAACATGATGCCCTCCTCCTGCTATCAGGTTGTAGCACAGGATTGCACCAATGAGCTGAAGTTTATTGTTCTCTTGAGGAAAGATTCGTCAGAACAACACCATATCAATGTCAAGATTTCTGAGATGTAAGTTTCCAGTGCAAAGTAGAGGATTTTTTATCATCAATATACAACATGATCAAAAGCTCAAAGATGTCACTTATGTGCTTTCAGAGATATTGACTTGTATCCAAAAGACAACAATGTCACTGTGAAGGTCAACGAAATGGAAATTCCCCACAGCAACCTGCCTTACCGCCACCCAACAGGTTACCCTGAACTTTCCATTCAGCTTTATTTATGAAATCACTCCTAACCATTAACTACAATAAATCTTAATCATCTCACTCATTTCTGAGTATTGTAAGTAAGTATGCATAATGAAACTGTTACAGGTTCCATTGAGATCAGACAAAGTGGACAGGGTATTGCTGTTTATGCACCTAGCCATGGTCTCCAAGAAGTCTACTTTGACAGGAAGACATGGAAGGTAAAATCCTAAGTATTTATATTCAGCTTTTATCTTTCCAAAACTTGGAAAAGATAAAAAGCAAGGTTTTAGGGAAAGCTTATATATATTTATTTCTGTTTTCTAAACTCCCATTTAATATCCAATGTAGATCAAGGTTGCTGACTGGATGAAAGGAAAGACCTGTGGACTCTGTGGAAAGGGTGATGGAGAAATCAGACAAGAGTACCGCACTCCCAACGGACGCGTGGCTAAGAACTCAGTCAGCTTTGCCCACTCCTGGATTCTGCCTGCTGAAAGCTGCAGGGATGTTTCTGGTAAAATCAAATATGTGTCTGAATGTTTCATACATGAATAAATTATTTGCTGCTGTTTTTGCAAAATCTTACTTACCATCATTGCCCTTCCACAGAGTGCCGTCTGAAGCTGGAATCTGTGCAGCTGGAAAAACAGTTGACCATTCATGGTGACGAATCTACATGCTTGTCTGTGGAGCCTGTTCCTCGCTGTCTGCCAGGATGCATGCCAATCAAGACTACCCCTGTCACTGTTGGTTTCAGCTGTCTGCAATCTGGTGAGAATTTTTGAATACATATATATTACAATTTTGGTTTGAAAGTCAAAATTCTTAACTGGTGCATTTCCCTTGCCTTTGCAGATTCTCAGAGCAGTGTTTTTGACAGAAGTGTGGACTTGAAACAAACTACCCAGGCTCACCTGGCATGCAACTGCAACGCCAGGTGCTCTTAAATACGGCATTTCTTTTGAGTCTCTACTTTGTGTATGTTTCATGTGTAACAATAAATAAACTGCATCTCAAAATCATTTTATTGGAGTGATTATTTAAGTACAAAGTGCAAGGTACTTGCCTGACTCGGCAGGCATTGAAGTAAAAAAAAAAAAAAAAAGCTCCTTTTCTTTTAAATTCCTATTTGAAAATGTGTTGATCTGCAACCATTTGGATTTTTATGTAGTTCAAACATAAAGCAAACTGATCCAAAATAATTATATCATGTCCAATTTAAGTAAAGTTAACAATCCTTCTTTATTAAAAAATAAAAAAAAAATAAAAAAGAACAACAGAGTTGGAGAGAGGGTGGTGGGGTATAATTTCTCAGCAGTTTGCTCTCCTACAAGCAATACAAAAAAAAGACAGGTATGTCACCCTGTTTGCCTTGGGGACTTAAAGGGGTGAAAAAAAATTCTAAGGCCCATGATTGAAAGGGTACCACAAAGGCCCCTAATACAATTCTGATAGTAACATAAAAATATGACACGGATAGATGCGCATGCAAATTCAAGTGAAAAAGCAGCTGCTCTAAAGTAAACGTTAATAAATCTTTTTGCATGTTTTTCCCCAAATGAAAAAAAACCTTACCTCCCACCTGAAATAAGTGTTGAAGGAGACAAACTTAATGAAGTTTAATCTGTCAAAATATTTAGGGAGGGTATTAGACAGTATGCAGGACCGTTCCTAAACTAATCAAAACTGTAAAATTTAATCAGATTATATTTGCCATTGAAAAGTCTTTGAAAAGTCTCTTCAAACAAGTTCTACAAATACTTGACAAAAAAGGTTTTTCATACCACTACTGTAGTATTGTGAAAAAAATTTAAATTACTAACATTTGGAAACGTTATGCTCTACTCCAATGTTAGTTTAGTGATTAAAATTCTTCATAATCTGGCTCCACAGCCTCTAAAAACTTTTGTAAAATCATGTGATCAAGCAGTAAAGAGAACAACGCGTTCCTCTTCCATGGGAGAGTGCTCTTTGAATTTAAGGTCCATAACTTTTGGATAAAACAGTTTCTGTATTAGAGCTGCAGACCAATACAGAAGAACACTCCTGCCCACAGCTATCAACACCTGGTTAAAAATAAATTATGAGTTACTGCAACATTTATTTCCTTTTGGGATTAATAACATATTTTTGAATTGAATTAATATTGAACTCTTTACCTTTGACTGTTTTAGAGACACTTGGCAACAGTTTACATTTTATACAAAGAAATGGTTGAAAGATGGGCAAATGACTATTGCTACAAATAAGTCACTTATCTGATTTCAAGCTAGTGGCCTGTAATTAGAAACTACCTCTACATAGAACTAAACACTTTTTTTATATATTATTAAGTATTAATAACACACTATTATGGCCCTGCCCTGACCGGTTATTGCTTACCTTTGGTCAACACCACAGTAAGCAAAACACTACGACCAACCACTATACAACGCCCTACGGCGTAAATACGTCACCAATCCGACAAAAAATTAAATTACGCTTTACTCATCATTAAAGATTAAATATTTAACTTGCACACCCAAATACATATATATATCAATATATTTCAAAATATTTTTTATAAATTAAAATTACAAAAATATAAATTTTATAGTTTACGTTTAATTTTTTTTTATGTCTTAATCAAGGCGCCCTAGCACCCTCTATTGGCCAGCCACCACTGCCACACAGTAAAATTCAGGAGCTGAGATCCTTCACATCAGATAACCAGTGGTGGATACTCATTATAATACATAAATAATAATCCCCTCATAATCCCTTTAAACCTGTAGGAGTCAGAACAGAGGAGCACAAACAGTGAGGGGGAGAAACAAATATCAGAAGAGAGAATCTAAAGAAAGGTTTGGCAAAACTACGAGGGCTTCATGAGCAGTAGTGTGATGTCTTCACAAAATGTGACAATGTGAAGCTAGACAGCCAGCAAACAATATGAAGAAAAATCTCCACACAAGGCTTACTTTTCTTGCATTCTCCTAAGGACCTTTATTCATAAATCTGGATTTGATTTCTTTGTAACAAAAATATATAGAAAAGGGGAAAAAACTAATCACTGACCAATATCCATATCTGAATATCACCAGTACATTTTACACTTAGTTTAACTTTAGCACAAATATATCTGTGAAACATTTCTTGTGCTCTTTACTGAAAATACTTTCAAAGCATATTCAAGTGCCTTTTGAGCATTGGCGGATCAAGGGGGTGGCTACATGGGCTACAGCCCCGGTTGTTTTTCCAAGAGCCCCGGATCTAAGCTTCTAAGCTGATCTGAGTAAAATGTGCAGTACTGGAATTCACCAGAGAGTGGCAGCATACAGAAGCAGAAATGTTTCCCTCTCACTGCTGCCATTTTAGCCCATCTCAGTCCAGGTGGCTAAAATATTTGATTTTCCTCTCATAACTCCGGCAAATAATGATCACATGTCACCAAATCCACAGGATCTATTGTTGATGAATAGAGGAATAAACACAGTTAAAAACCTGCAGGTAAATTAATTTCTTCCCATGATATGGAGGGGGAACGGATTATTTCAGGCAGCTGAAATATCCATTCTATCCTCCTTCTCCCATATTTTTAGGAAATATGTGTGATAGAGAGTCGCATGCCTAAAATTTCTTTAATCCAGTAATTTGTCATATTTTACATCAGAATGGGATTTACCAGAAAGTCTACACTCTCACCTTCACCCTCAGGGCTAAGCCCCTGACCTCCTAGAATCCTAGATCCGCCCCTGCTTTTGAGCAAAGCAATACTCACTAAGATGAATATCTTCCATGGCAGAAGCATGTAGAACAAATTTTAACTTCAACATGAACAGTTTCTCTAGCTGACCTGCTGAAACGGGATTTTCCGGAGAAAATGGGAGTGCACTTACTACCTCACCTAATAAACATACAGCTTAAATCACTTCGATTTAATATAAACCCAAAACATTTTTGGCTGTTTTTAGCATGGAATTCTTTGGACTAATTTTAAACTATGAACTAAATTCTTATCTTACGTATGTAATTTATTCAAACCATTTATTTCTTGCTCTCTTTTAATAAATAGCAAAATTCCAACAACGTTTCAAAATCAATAATTTCGGAGACTTTTAGATTGTTGTTAAATTGTTATTTGCCCTTGAGTGGATTTAAAAATACCAGCATTCAAAAAAAAAAAAAAAATGTTAAGAAATCCCAAATCTGAAAGTGTGGGCTATTGTTCTCAGCATTAGATCCTGTAACTGTTGTTTGGGTAATTCTTACATTGATTTTCATTTTGTCTCCTGATGAGCACTGATTGTCCCCACCTGGGTGGCTCCCTATTTAAGCTCCTGCTCTTCCCCTGCTCTGTGCAAGATTGTCTGCCTTTCACAGCTTCCAAGCGCTGCTTCATGAGACAAGAATTACCTGGCATGTCTTTGACCACTGCCTATGCGCTGACCTTACCATAAGCGAGTTGTATTTTTTTCTGATTGTTGCTGAACCTTGCCAAACGCTGAAACTCATTAAGCCCGCTGGATTTTTTTGAACTTCTTTGCCTAAGTGATCTTCTGTGCATGACCCTGGACTGGAAAAGGATTTCAAACTGATGGACTATTGATGACTGTAGCTCTGCTCCCTGTAACCCCAAGCCCCCAAGGTTCCCTTTTTCAAATTGGACCCCGCACTGCTGGAGCTGAACCTGGACCACTTGAGACACCCAGTTCTGTTGGGACCATTGTTTTGCTGTTTTCAAATCTTTTACTCAATCTTTGTTTTTGGTTGTTGGGTTCAGGCCTCTTCTGAAATCGTGACAATTAAAGGTAAACTGCAGCTATAAAAAACAAAACAAATAATAATTTGTGTCACATACATACCCTTTATGTTAATCAGTGCCCATGAGGTAGCTCTCGGGGTCAGAAAGGTTGATGAGGATTGATATGAATATTAAAGATAAAACCTTTCAGTCGAAGTGCAACCATATCAGACTTATCAACAAAAATATAAACTCAACACTTAATTTTGCTTCCATTTTTTTTTTATTATGAACTCTTAATTTTAAAAAAATTAAGATTTTAAACTTTTTCTACACACACAATATAATAATTTCCCTCAAATATTGTTCATAAACCAGTCTAAATCTGTTATAGGAAACACTTATCCTTTGCTGAGATAATCCGTCCCACCTCACAGGTATGCCATATCAAGATGCTAATTGCACACCATAATTAAAGAGTTCTTGCATGGCCAACATACCCACCAGACATGTCAGCCATTGAGCATGTTTGTTATGCTCTGGATCAGCATATATGACAATGTGTACCAGTTCCTGCCAATATCCGGCAACTGTGCACCACCATTGAAGATGAGTATTAACTTCAGTGCTTTTTAATCTGCTGTTCCAAAATGGTCTATCAGATTCCAAAACACTGGGTGAGACTATTTTGTGATAGTCAGTCCTACCAGCTGTGCACCATATGTTTCATTAAATAAATGCATTTAGTTATACAAGAATGTGTTCATTTTCCTCCCTGTACTTAACAAATCCATCACTCCTAGGAGCTAAAACTTCCTAAGTCATGATTTAAAGGTTCGAAAGATGATTTTCTCAGAAATTAAGTGTCCAGATTCATCTAAAATGATGGCTGCACATATGGTTCCCACCTGCCGAAAATTTTTTAAATCCATTAATTCTGGCCATAGTAGTGCCTACAAATCATTAACCAAATTTCTTTGCCTACTGTCTAATGTGGATTGACAACTTGTTTGTCAAATATTTTGCATACGTGCCCCCAGTACATTATTTACGTAGGCTCCAAGCATAACTCATTTGCTGTTTGGGTAGCAGTCCGCCTTTACGCCGAAGCACAGATAAGAACTCCTATGCTTGTTTCTTGCTGTAGCTTTATTTTTTAGCTATTTTTTCACTCTTTTGTGTAAAGCAGCAGCAGTGAGAGCACACCAACAAATTGTAAATATAACTTGCAGTGACAACGCCGGCAGAGACCTCTTCTTCTTATGGAGATTTCCTGCTGACTAGGTGCATCCTGGCATTTTGCTGCCCCTTGAAGGAGGGGGCACTGACACATGTGCTCGATTCAATAACACACAAACAGCCGTTGGACATATTTTCCTCTTTCCTGCCTTTAAGAGTCTTTACTAATTTGCTGGGTTAAGATTTACTTAGTGCCCTCTCTCCTCACACCTGAACACAACAGAATTTGTATTAAATAGGTGTGGAGACATTGACAGGAGACATTTATTGTGTTCCTACTGCTGACAAGCTGCTAAAGCTCCAAAAACATATAATGGCCCAAACATGATGCCAATATGGCCCACTGGGATAGGTGGTTGATGCATTTGTCTTGAATTTGGATAAATTATTACTGACAAGTGTTCTTGCAATTGAAGATGTTGGGTTCAACAGAAAGTTCTTGTATTTTAGTAATCAGATCTCTTGAAATCTTTATTTTATTGTAAACAGAGCCAAATCTCTCTAGTGAGTTTAACTCACAAGACAAGTTTAGATTTTGTTTTTTTTTTACTTAAAAAAAACACAGCAAATGTTTTAGAATAGACTGACCTAAGTTCTGTTTTTACTTACTGAGAAGAGTTACATCAAAGTTTTTTCTTATTATTTTAATGCTAAAAAAATTTTGTCAAGTTTTGTCAACAAGTTTTTTGTGTGTTTTACTCTCTTTTTAACGAGAATCTTTTGGCCCACAGCTACTTGTCTTAATATTTTTAGCTTACATTAGAGAAAGTTTAGAAACTACTGCTATACAACTTTTCAATAAGATCTATAAAAAAAAAAGACTTTCAAAACGTTTTAATATATGTCTATCAATAGTACACTAGCACCATCTAAAGGACAAAGGGAGATAGTGCAGGTGAAATATCAGAGATCAGACAATTCATCATGTTTAGTGATGTTTTGCATTAAAACCTGTAGAAAACCACAACTACACAAACAGTTGTGTAGTTTAAATATAACCGATATGTACATTTATAGAATATACTCCCTCCTACACATTTACACAGAAAAACAGCAGTTCAGATACTAATAAACTTGATAATAAAAAAAGGGATAGATTCCTTTATTCAGTTTGTTTTACATCATTATTAGTATGAAATAGGCCTACATAGCTGCTTTATTTGTACATTCTAATGCTTATTTAGAAAAAAAAATGCTTGAGCTCTAACAATGAAGTCATCTTTCATGCTAAAATAACTAGTATAAAAGTCAAAACACAAATTAAACAATTCTTTTGCAGAATAACCTCATTTTTTTGTTCGGTATTTGTAGACATTAAAAATGTCTACAAATGTCAACACTGTCAGTTTCAACATAAAATATTACACTCAATGATTTTAGTCCCACATAAATAAATAAATGCTATTCTAAAAATGTTATAAAAAAAAACGAATTCAAAGTACATTAAATATGAAATTATTACTTACTATTCAATAAATAAGTGTTTTTAATTAAGAGTAATTTTCAGTTGAATGCGCTTTGTTGGAGACATCTATGTTTGTCAAAGAACACTACTGCCACCTTACAGTTTGTGACGTCACGGTGCGGTATCGGTTGCTGAGCAAGTCCCAGTGCTGTATATGGTGTTTTTCACAACGTGCTATTATCCAAGTCATCTTGAAAACATTCTTCTTCAAAATGTTGGCTGCATATTATGTGTTTTTTCCCCGGCCAGAAGTTCGATGGCAAATCCTCCGTCTTTAAGTTGGCAATCCAACAACGTACCTGTCCTTGGAGGATTATGAATCGGAAAGGTGAAATAACAAATTTTCTTTCACTTTCACCTGATGTATTATAGCATCAAACTGCCATGCACATGGGCATTGTCAATTTAACTATAGCTCTTGCAAATGTATTAGTTTTAGGCATAGATAATGATCCATTGATTATTCCTTGCTGACCGGACTTCTCCTTTAAAACGTTTTATTATTTATTTTGTCCCTTTGCTAAGACTGTTATTTTGTTCTAGACATTAACAGGATATGTTTGGCTTCATTTTACTCTGTGACCTCTTCACACATTCTTCAGCTGTGGAAATAGAAAATTAAGAATGGTTCCAGGACTTCATGCAGTGCTGTTCTCCTCTGAGAGTGAATGGCTGCTGAGGTCTTTGCTCTCCTTCCACTGTTTGCGCCGCAGAGGAACATTTTCATGGAGTGAGTTGAAATCCCCAAACAGTTCAGATTTTCTGTGTTCTGATGAGCTGCAAGTTACACGTTACAAAGACAGTTACACATGGTTATAATTAAATTTATAAGTTATCACTTTACAAATTTAAGTTCATAGAAAGACATTATACCCATTTTCTGGAATAAGACAAAGAGCAGACTCCAAGTCATCAGTGGAAGATGATGTGAGAGAGACAGATCTGGACTTCTGAGAGACCAAGACTGATTGACATTCGTGGGGCATTTCTGAAGCGTTTAGTGAACCAACTTCAGTTTCAGCTGTTAAGGTAAAACCATAACTTAATCACAAGCCACAAATTAACTGGAAAATTCAAACAAGCTTCAGGAAAGACTCACTTATCAATAAAGCACTTGCAGACTTCAGCAGATGAGGTTGGTTTGAGTTTCCAAAGGGACTCATACTGAGAAACTGCTGTTTGAGCCATAGTGCACGATCCTCCTCAAAGATCTTCCTCTGCAATTATGTCAAAAAAGGTTGAAAAAATAATTAACGTATTAAATTTAAGGCAAACCTGTTGGGTGGTTTAACCTAGAATCTAAAATTGACATTCTTAATAAGGCTGCGCAGTGGTGTTTTTAAAAGAACGCCAGTTCCTCTGTCAGTATATCAAGGTTTTTTATGTTTTTTTATTTATTATCATTTTGTTTGTTTTAAATAATTGGTGTTCGTGATTGTGCGGCTGAAAGGATTTTGCCAATTTAGCCTCAAGTTTGGACATTGGTTACGATAGCAACCATGGCAAGTAGTTTTTTAAACACTTGAGTTGGGCTCATTATCATAAAAAAAGCTTTAAATACTTCCACAAGACCTAGTTGAGTTTAAAAGGGGGTGCCAGAAATGCTAATCAGGAGCAAGGAGAAGAGGAAGGAGGAGGAAATTCAACTCAACTTTGTCACAAAGAATGGAAGTAACATTCCCTATAAACAATCAGTCCTCCCTGTCAAAAATATCATGATCCAGGTTTTTCTACTTTTAAACCAAGAGAGATACAGGGGGGAACTACTTTGGTGTCATTTGATTTGTCCAGTACATTTACAGTAGCACTATTCAGCCTGATTTGCTTAATCAGAAACTCCAGAAGACTGAGGTGGAGGCATCAAAATCTCCTGGATCAAACGCTACATGAAACAGACCGCAGTTTGTGAACCTGAAAGTTCAAATTTATAATCAGGCAGTCGGCAGCACAAAAGCAACACAGGGGAGGGTATTCTAACTTCTCCCTTTTGCTTTGCACACCTCTGACTTCTATTTAAAAACAGAATCCTGTTTTTTGCAGAAATACTTGTGTGACTTTGCAGTTGAGGGCATTAGAGATGGACAAGAAGTTGAGTAAAGGGAACTAGTAAACTGCTTTTTGTAATGGTGTCGAAACAACCTTCTGATCCTGAATGTGAAAAAAAACTGGGGAGAGGATTGAAGATTTTAGAAGAAATGGGAACAAGTTGAATAGGTAATGGGAGAAGAAGAGGAGGTGATGAAGATGTATAAATACATCGGTCTTCACCTGGACAAGAGACTTGACTGGAGACCCACCTCCAGGATGTCTACATAAAGGCACAGATCCGACTGTACTTCTTAAGGAAACTTAGATCATTTCAGTGTTTGCAGCAAGATGCTGCAAAGTTTGTTATAGAGGGTGATCTCTTGTGCAATCATGTGCCGGGGTAACAGCATCACAGCAAATGACTTGAAGAAGCTCAATAAGGTGCTTTACAGTCCAGCACTGCTCTAGGCTCTTCTCTAGAACCTCAGGAGATAGTTTCACAAGGAAGAATTGTCCATAATAAAGAGAATTAATGAAAACAGTGAGCACCCTCTTCAAAAAACAGTAACAGGTTGGCTTCAATTAAAGGTGACCTTTAAAGTAGACCACTACAGAAGATCCATACTGTCTACAGCTATCAGTATCTTCAAAACTTCTTGAAAAAAAATCTGTAAGTTTCAACAAAATGTAACTATCTTTTGATCAATAAAGTATTTCTGAATTGTATTGAATTAATCACCTCATGGCTTAGTCTAATAGCTGCTTCAGTATAGTTCCTCCTTTCCCTCTCAAAGATGCGTCTCTGTTCCTCTAAGCTCTTCCATTCTTCACTAAGGCGCATCTTCTCCTGCAGCATGAGGCCATCATTCTGCAGTGAGGCTGAGTCTTGATCAATCGGGGAGCTCAGCTGCCTCTGTAAACAGATACAGAGAGCAAGCAAGATCTCAGTACGGTATTTAGTCTTTTCTGTTCATTTACAAAAATCAGAATTGGCAAAAATCTTTTTCCCTGAGTTTAGGAAATGCTTGATGGTTTGAAGTAGACATTTTCAAGAATTCTAGATACTTTTATTTTCAAACAGACAGGTATAATGGGGTTATTTTATCAGTGCCTTTTTATAGTGCAGGCCAGAGAGAGCAGGGGCTACTACAGATTGCTTTTAAGTAGAAGACGGTTGGACCTCTGTTGTTTCCTGAAAACATCTCATCATTAAATAACATTGCTTTTCTAATGTCCACTATGTCTTGCTTTTTTTAGGTGTTAAATTTTAGATGAAAGTCTTGACATCATTAAATTAAAGGAATATGACAGGACCAATCCAGATAAAGTGACATGAGTTCCCAACATACTTAAGAATCCTATCATTGCATTGAAAATTACTCTAACATTTTTTACAATGAACATTCATGTGAAGGTGCATTATTTCTTTATAAAACAATGCAGAGTTTCAGCCTTAATCTAGTCCTCATTAAATGACATTAATTTCCTGAAACAGGATTAGAGCTAATTTGGGATCGTAATGAGAATACATCACAAAGATTCCCAATTTGACCATGTATCTAATGAGAAACTCCTTTATTTACTTTGGAAAGGATTCATTGTTCGTTAAAGATTTTAGCTAAAGTTTCAACCTGTTTAAGCAAGATAATTTGAAATTTAGGTCCAATAAAAGTTACCTTACCTGTAGGAGATGCTGCTGTGTTTGAATGAAGTCTTTGCACTGCTGAATCTCCAGCTTTAGTCTGTCCATCTCCTCCTTCTCTTCACGAGAGACATCATCAACACCTTTAGACTCAGACACTCAGTCATACTTACTAAAAAAAACTAGATGTTAGGCATGTCTGAAATGTATTATAAATCAATATTTTTTATTATTGATTGTCACTAAGAAACGGGAAAAGAAGAGTTTTGGGAATTACTAAAACATTTCTAACAGAGCATTAGGTTCCTCTGAAATAGTTTATCTGTTGCACTCTGTCAGATGTGTTGGCTGATTTTAGAAAATACTTTGAATTCTCGATCTTTAAAATTCAAATATTTAGCCACATATAGAACAGAAGAATAAGAACAAAATTACTGGTCAACTATGAATGGTGGCATTATGTATTAGTAAAATGTATTTGGAAACAACAAACTGTCTTCAAACCATACAAGATTTTACTCCAAACTACCTTGACTGTCTAGTTTTTCAACGTGACTTTTCAATCTTCTCCACTGTAGGCGAATACTGTTGGTCAGTTTTTCCCTGGCATGAATACAGAACAGCTCAAGGCTTTCCTTGCTGGAGTCAAACACCTCGTTCTCTTCGTCGTCTGAGGCAGTCTGAAAAAAAGATACAATCTCTTGTTGGTTTAGAGGTAAAGGTATGCAAATTATTAAGTAAAAGATATTTTCATGCCAGTTTCTTTTTTTTTTATGGGGGCTAAAATTAAGCAATTAGAAACCTTTTTATTAATCTAAGAGAAATTTTAACAGAACAGCATTGCTATTGATCTTACAGTGAACAACAACATACTCCAACCTGCATGCCATTAAGTTCCTGCTTTTCTTCTTTCAGGGCCAGTTTTCTTGACTTCAGGATGGACACCATCTCTTTCTTTATCTGCTGCATCACCTTCCTTAACTCTTTGTTTTCCAGAGCAAGCTCCCTCTGCCTCAGTTCGTAGTCACTCAGAAGAGTCCTATACATCTCCTCCTCATGCCTTCAGATCAGAAACACGAGGGTAGTCTATGTCAACAAATGGTTATCAAGCTTAAATGAGCAAAGAGACTAAAAATCTACAATCCAGTTAAGAAGCTAGAATTGGATAAGAAATTCTCGAAGCTCTAAATGTTTAAGCACCATCTTACATTAAAACTAGATAATAAATATCAAAAGACTAGATAGCCTATTAAGTTTGAACTTGAAAATTTAGCCAAGACAGATGCTGTCCTCTTTGAACCACAGTGACAAAGGAACTGTTTAGTTAGTCCATCCATTAATCTGGAAGAGATTAAACTGGCCTCTGATAAAAAAAAATACTTCCTTACCTCCGGAGTATTGCCATGTTTAGGAATATTTTGTCCATGAGTGATGCTTAAAAACAAACCAATGCATTCCTTATTCTAACCTTAGAACTTTATTTATCTTTAGTATCAGGAACAAAATCTCAAGTCTGCGACCGAAATATAGAATGTTAATCACTGGAATGTTCCGATATCAGACAAAAAATCTAATAGCGGAATATTGGGCCTTTATCTAAAACCTTAGATTTAAGCATGTTGACAGAAACACTCTGGTTTTGTTAGAAGTGCACATGACCCATAGGTTAAACATAAAGAGATCAGTTGTTCTCATAACTATTGTTGTTGACCATTGTTTTCTGTTTTAGTAACATAAGTTGCTGAAGACATTTTTTAACATTCAACATAACAAAATAAGTAATAAAAGCACGTATGAGTCCTGCTGATATCTTATCGGGTCAATATCGGTATCGGTCAGTACTCAAAGGTGCAATATCAGTATTGTAGGGAATAGGGAAACTCATAGTCAATTATATAATCTTGATTAAGCTATTAATATTATTTTATCAATGTAAAATACGTTTTGGTACAATAGTCTAATCATTTTCATTTTGTGGAAATGTCAGTTTGTATTCAACTCCCTAATGCCAATAAAAGCATTCTATATTAAAGGAATAGTACACCCAAAACATGATTAGCCTTCATTTTCTACTCACCCCCATGCTGAACAACACTCTGGAGTACTTTTTTGATATCTCAAATGCATCTGGAGATCTGGGAGGCTTCTTGCTGTCTGCTGACATTCAAATAATGGAGGTCCATAGCGACCGAGACAGAAAGGTCCATAAAAGTCCACAAAAAACGTGTCAATATTCCTCCATACTGCTCGTCCAATGTATTCCAAGTGTCCTGAGTGCGTAGCGTCCATAATTTACTCGAAACGAAGTGATTTAGAATGTTTTTAGAGCATAAACAGTCGTGTATAGGATTTCCTAAACGCGCGTTCACGAGTCTACGGAAACCGCGGCAGACCAAACCAGATGAAAGTGCGCATTCAGCGTCTGCTCTGACGATAATGCAAGCGTAGAAGAAGAAATGTGCTGTTTACCTGTGCAAAGAAAGAAACAACGAAAGAAAAATGTCTGAGGACTTCAGTGTTGAGGAAGAGCATGAGTTCTTTGCCGAGCTGAATGCGCACTTTCATCTGGTTTGGTCTGCCCGGTTTCTGTAAACTCGTGAAAGCGCTTTTAGGAAATCCTATACACTACTGTTTATGCTCTAAAAACATTCTAAATGACTTCGTTTCAAGTAAATTATGGACGCTACCCACTCAGGACACTTGGAATACATTGGACGAGCAGTATGGAGGAATATTGACACGTTTTTTGTGGACTTTTATGGACCTTTCTGCCTCGGGCGCCATAGACCTCCATTATTTGAATGTCAGCAGACAGCAAGAAGCCTCCCAGATCTCCAGATGCATTTGAGATATCAAAAAAGTACTCCAGAGTGTTGTTCAGCATGGGGGTGAGTAGAAAATGAAGGCTAATCATGTTTTGGGTGTACTATTCCTTTAAGACCTGAAACCTTTAAAATTAAATATAGCAAAGTGGTTTATAAAACACAATCAGAACCTACTTTGCTTCTGTCTTTTCGGTTTTCCACAGGCTTCTCTTTCCATCAGCTCTTCCAAGGTTGTTTAGTAAGTCAATGGCTGAAAGAAAAAAAAAAGAATGTCAATCAATTTAAGTGTAAAGGGTTTCCAGCTAGTGTGCAGATAAGTAGTTTACAACCTTTTATCTGTTTGGTTGTTTGTTTCTGTGTCCTTAGTCATTAGAAACAGACATCAGTGGTATAAACAGATTTTGTGTGTTGTTATATTGCCCACAATGAAATGTTCAAACCCTCTCAGTTTATTAACAAATAAAAATAAATACTTCCTTTACATTTTCTTCTTTAATTTTCTTCCTAAAATATCTAATTTAATTTTTTTCACCAAATCTGCCACTTTTACTTTCAGTACAGCAAAGGAATGATAAGCCAATTGCAGTGCATTGATAACAATTCTAAAATCCAAGCTAAATATTAATTATGCCAATTAACTTCTTTTTACTTTGTTTCCTCTCCTTTTTGTCAGCCAGGAGTTGGTTCAGTCGTTCCCTCAGTTTGTTCAGTTCTCTCTCCCTCCTTTTCATTTCGTGATTGTACTGACAGGCACGGCTTGAGGTGATGTTCTGGAGTTTTTGCACCTGGGGAGAGGAAGGGAAACAAAAAAATTCAAGGGAAAAAAAATAAGCTGATCCCTTATGCATAAAAGGAAACCTCAGGATTATTAATTAAACTGGTTCGCATTGCCTCTTCTAATCTCATCTAACCTCATCTTTTTCATTTTTCAGGGAGCTCTGCAGACTCTTTAGTTTCAGGTGCAGCTGTCGTTCTCTTTCGAGCAGGCCTGTGTTTTGTCGTTTAGAGAGCTCAACCTCTTCCTGCACAACAGAATGCAAAGTGTTACTGAACACAGTGAAATTCAACCTTCATTTTTTGCAAAAATTACAGGTTTTGTTCCATCAGTTATAATACAGTACTAAAAAAAAAACTTAATAAATTTTATTACACCTTTAGATGAGTGTTATTAGTCTTCAGGTTATCCACATAGCTGCTGAGTTTAAGCTGTTCCATTTCCATATTCTCCAGTGTTCTCAGACTCCTGTGGTGCAACTGAATCAGGTCATACATGCAGTTCAGCACAGCCACTACATTCAGCTGTGAGTCGTCATCTAACTCGGTCCAAAAAGGCGAGAGGCTCAGCAATGACACCTCCTACAAAAGACAAGAAATGTTTACAATAGATGCAATAAGAATTTGCTGCAGATAGGTATAGATTTTAAAATTAAAACAGGTATAACAAAAAGGCTTACAAACCTGTTTGATATAAGACAGACATTCCTGCATATTGTGCTCTGTGCAGAAGGTTCTAAGACTTTGGGAGTTTCTGGGAAGTGCCAGCGATGACTGGCTGAAGTGCCTCAAGGGAGGTGTTCCACATTCAACAGAGCAGCGGCGAGCATCCTTGACTTGAAGAAGAAATTATGTCTGTCAAATATCTCCTCTGCACTGACGTATGAAATAATTAGGGACTTAGTAACTGAAAAAGCATTTGAAATTAAACTATATAGGTTATTCTTTGCACCTTAACTGCCAACGAAATGTATCTGATATGATAAATAAAACAAGATAGGGCACTAAATGAGGAGAAACCTACTAGACAGAAATACATTTGTTACCATTAGTTCCAATATATTGTATTACTTCAGTACTTTTTACTTACCTTGAGAGGAGTCTGGCATTGTAGTAGTGCTGCTGTCCGCTATCCAATGTGGAAAATCTACTGCATGGGCTGATTAGAAAACATGACGGCAAGATCCACCGACCCGGTCCTGAAATAGAGAACCAGATTAGCAGTGGCCATTCAAAGCACTCTGGATTACAGGGCTATAGGAGGCTATACAAATGTAGCAGTCAAGGGTGCAAACCAGGAGCAAACTGGGTAACAGCAGTTTATAAAGGAGCGCATAACTTAGAGCTACTATTATGATTATGTTGGTAGTTTGAGTGCATGGTATCATAGCTTGTAATGGGCAATGGGCTAAAACAAGGCTGCTAATTTTTCTTAATGGAATAAGCTGTTGATCAGATTAACACCAGACAGACAATCTGTTACTTTATTTCCAGAGAGACACAATCAAATAACATGGAGAAAAAACACACAAGACAACAAATATGTTTCTATAAGATAACAAATGTGCTTTAAATGCAAAGAATTATGATGTTTTGCCAACAATATTTGCAAAATAGCTGTATAAATGTAATAGAATTTTAAATTAAACCAATACATTTTTTGTAGAGACAACTCTATGATCCTTCTGTGTGGGTTTCTCTCTTCCCTATGTTACTTCTTAGAAGATAATGATATAACTCAGTTCAGGAAGATCTGCCTTTGCTCTCAGTGATATTTAATCCTGTTAGACAAATGGAAAATCCCCCTGTTGTCAAGAAGCTTACAAGGCTACCATCCAATTTAGACTAACTACAAATGTTAACCTTTAGAGCATCTTAAAATTCAGGATATATGCCTGGAATTTCCTCATCTCAGGAATTTGATCATTGACCCACATCCATTCATTTAAATGACCTGTTAAACGTTCTGAATCAATTAAAAGCTTCAATTTAGTGCATCTTAGCAGCAATGAAGCTAATTTTATTTAAATTTACACAACATGAGTAAAGATCATTAACATAAACACAAAACTGCATACATCTTTAATAAAAAAAAAACAAGAATAACAAACCGATCACGCTGGGTAATCAAACTGTATGGACGGGGTAAATCTTCAAAGTATATTTAGAAAAAGGGAAAAGAAAGCTTTATGTTTAATGTACTCACCCGTGCTTCAATTAAAGCTGTGTTCCGAGGCAATGATCTCCAGCTCTGACTGCCCTTGTATAGCATACACACATCAAACACAGCGCCGATTGGTCCAGTCATTGCCTAGCAACCAAACATGGCTCAACGCGATTGGCTGCTGGCTCTGAGATAGTTGGAGCGTTCTTAAATTAAATAAATATTTTACGTTCGCCTTCATTTTAACATAGGCTCCAAGCAAAAGGTTTTCATCATCGGATTAGTTCACAAATTATCTAAGAACAAAGCAAAAAGAGGCTTTTCTATATTCCTCTCGTGTCTTTTAGTTACTATTAAGTCTGTTTTTTAAGATGCATAATAATAACTATATATATATATATATATATATATATATATATATATATATATATATATATATATAAAAGCAAAAAAAAAAAAAACAACAACAAAGCTGGGTGCAAGAGAGTTGCAAAGAATGAGTCCCTTTGAAATTAAAAGAAAGCCTATATGGGTGGAGGCCAAGGCAACACCACTAAAGACTACTTTTGTTCAACCAGTCACAGGACTGGAAAGCTTGGCTTTGCCCCTCGGGACTGGGAGTAAGCCCATTCTCATTAATTATATGGGACCCCACCCTATAGACACAAAGTAGCAAAGTAGAAGCCACGCTAAAAGAACAAAAAAACAAATCACATGTCTTTTTAAAAGTTGCTTGAATGTCATTTAAACTTTTTTGTTACTTTCATGCCATTTTAACGACATGTATCTCACAACTGTGGCATTCAGTTCACATAAAAAAAAGCTTTATTTTTTGGAAGATAATTTAATAACAGTTAAAAATTAGGGACCTCAAGTGAGGTGTATTTGTTTCAGACTGAAAATAAAATGTTTATGTAAATTAAATGAAATCCATATAAAATGTGGCTTTAAAGTAAGTCAAATGTATACTGTGTTCATACAGATGATCTAAGGAGTCATATGACCATGAGTTGATCTGGAATCTGTTAGCCATGATGCTTTTGCAGATTTTCAAGGGAAATGCTCTGATCTTTATATTGGAGAAACCAAACAACCTCTTCATAGACACATGGCCCAACACAGAAGAGCGGCCTCCTCAGGACAAGACTTTGCAGAACATCTACACCTTATGGACAAAGCACATTCTTTTGAGGACCAGAATGTTCACATCATCTGGATGACTCTTAACTTCCTGCTCCTTAATGCAGACAAAACAGAAGTTAGAAGTCTTTGAAAAAGAAGCTGATTATTCAGTCACTTCATTTGGATGGGATTAAACTGATTTCAGATCATAAAGCAGAAAAATCTTGGTGTTATTTTTGATCAGGAGCTGTCATTTAAATACCATATCAAAGAAGTTTCTAGAAATTCCTTCATTCATCTGCGCAATATTGAAAAAATTTGAAATATCCTGTCCAGGAGTGATGCTGAGAAACTAGTAGATGCATTTGTTACCTCAAGGCTGGACTAATGTAATTTTTTACAATAAAGAAGTCCACAAACTGTAGTTAAAAGTCTTCAGCTGATCAAAAATGCTGCAGCCAGAGTTCTGATGAAATTAAAAAGAGAGATCATATCTCTTCATTGGCTTCCTATTAGATCCAGAATAGAATTTAAAATCCTCCTTCTCACATATTGACCTTAAATAGACAAGCTCCATATTATATCAGAGATATGATTGTTCCTTATGTTCTTGATAGAGCACTTTGCTCTCAATCTGCAGGTTAGCTAGTGGTCACTAGAATTTCTAAAAGTGGTACTTGGTTCCTCTCCTGTGGAACCAACTACCAGTTTCAGTCCATGAGGCAGACACTCTGTCTACTTTCAAGGGTAGGCCTGAAACTTTCCTTTTTGAATAAACGTATAGTTAGAGTGGCTCAGGTTATCCTGTGCTATATAATAAGTTATGCTGTTATAGGCTTAGACTTCTGGAGGACACAGAGACCCCTTTTTCATAATTCTGCTTCATCCTATCTCTATTCTCCCACTCTGCAGAATGTGTTAATCTCTAATGTTATGCCGTCTATGCTTTTTCTCAGAGTAGCTTCATCTGGCTGTTCCTGTTTGACTGTGACACCATCCTGGTGAGAAATATCAGCTGTGCTGCTGCCATCAACACCCTTGTTTATAGGTGTTGGAGATCGGCCTGTTTTTCCTGACTAGTCCGGTTTCTCTGACTGTGACTGGCTGGATGTGCTCTCTTCATCCTGGGACATGGTATCTGGCTTGGAGCTTGTCTGCCTGGCTGTGTGTTTCCTGGACAGGGCTGCCTTTTACAGCTGCTTTTTTTTTTTTATCTCTGCTTCTGTCTCCTTGAACCCCAGTCGGTCTCAGCAGATGGCCGCTCACACTGAGCCTGGTTCTGCTGGAGGTTTCTTCCTGTGAAAAGGGAGTTTTTCCTCTCAACTGTCGCGAAAAGCATGCTTAGTGTGAGGGATTGCGTTCAAGTGAATGAGTCGAAGCAATCAACTGGTTTTCCTTAGATAGAAAACTTTGAATTAATTTGACTGTATGATCTGGTGAACTGTTAAGTGTCTTAAGATAACATGTGTTGTTATTTGGTGCTATATAAATAACCTGAATTGAATTTTAGACAAAGAAAATTGGTGGTTTAAGAGGGACGTGAAGGAAGCCATCCATGTCAAGAAAGAAAAAACAACATTAAACAGAGGGGGTGGACTCAGATTTCAGCTTTACAAAAACCTACACTGCAGCAATTGATTTGATCCCTTCCCGTTATCAGCGCAACTGCAACCAATGTACAGGAGAGCAGAAGACCTTGCCTATTCAGCCAGGCCAACAGTTCCCTTTAATGACACCCCTTTCAGAGAGTTAGACGGGTATGGGGCATTGCAGGCTATCTAAAGAAGCCAAACGACCCCCATTCCAAAGGTGTGGACCCATTCGTCCGTTTCAATTTGCATGCTTTCAAAACAAAAACAAGGCTTTTTGGGCTACTGTATAAAGCCTTGAACTTGAAACAAAGCGAAATGTCTGCAAACTTGGAAACAAACTGACCTTTAAAGGCTTTTATTTAGTTGTGTGAGTACTTATTTATGTTAACTATTTAGGGAGTTTTTGATATATTTAAGAACCTTCTGAGGCCCAGCAGACCTTGTTGGGACCAAAGGCTGGTCCTGTTGTGATGGACCCACATTTATTATGTAAGGGAGTCAGTTTAGACGTATGGTATGGTATTCCGTCTAGGTTAAAAGTAAAGGTTAGGCATAAATGCAGAAACGAAAGTCAATGTAAGTCAATGTAAACTCCTAATATGGATGAATGGAATCTATTTACTGTCAGAGTTCAGCCATAACTTCAAAGTAAAGATGTACAAACTGGTGACCCAAATTTTGCCTTTGTTTTTTTTTTTTTTTTAAGCAGGTTATTCTAGTGCTATCAAAATGTAAATACATTCAACAGACACAAGAAGAAATAAATCCCAAACATATAACAGCCAATAACTATAACATAGGTGGGTGCCTTTACACAGTGACATATTCTTAACTTACCTGGATCTTATAAACAAGTGTACAAATGTTTTATTTGAATAAGCATTACATAAAAATGTGCTTTATGCTTGAATTAACTGAATTTACAAAACACATATTTAAAGCAGAGAAAAAAGTTTGGGGAAGTTATTGGTGTTACAGTGGTTGGATTTTAGTTTTTGAGAAAATATGTTGTCTGAAATACCACTAGATGGCAGTGCATCCATCCAGCCAGATTCAGGTTTAAAAAATTACAAATTGTCCCAATCCTGCAAGATAGGACCTGCATATATTGATAAATATATGATATCTAGGTCCATAAACGTTAAATATATGCATTGCTTTTCTCAGGGTTATCAACACATATGAAACATTTTTAATTTTGACACAATTCTCTGTTTCTGTGCAATTGCTTCTTCTCTCTGTCTGTTTGTTTACTTGTGGAACTGTGGGCTCATAATGATCAACCTTTGGAAAAACATCAGAAATTCTCTCACGCTAAAATAGGTCTCAAATGCAAAAATTGTATTTATTGTTTTTATCATACAGCTGAATTTATATAATACTACAAGTAACAAGTCCAACTGAGGAGCATTGTAACTGCAGTCATGACAGTCAGACTATTTTATTTCAAATGTAAAATATGCCCCACAATTTAGGAAACATTTTCTTCCTGTTGTGCTATTTAAATATGTCAGTGAGCATAACAGCATCACCATGTGGAATTGTGTTAATAAAAATAATTCTAAAACTGCTTAATGACAAAGTAAAACTACTTTGCTCCTTTTATTTAAAAAAGTGACAGATTACACAGTGTTTTTCATACTTTGGGATCAGAAAGAAAAGCCCGTTAGATGATTCTTTGCTCGTCCCAAGAGTCTGGTACAGTTAAATAATTGTGCTGGTATGGAGCAAATATCTAAAGGAAAGTGGTGGGTAAAATCTATAATCCAAGTCTTCAGTCTGACTAAAAGGAAGCTAGATCAAGTTGTGCTTGTAACCACAAGCTGAGAAGAGAAATTTGTGTTACAGAAAAGCTAAAACCCTTAGTGCTGTGTATTTCTTTTAATCACAACAAACCTTTTGATAATATTTTTAACATTTCTGTCTTCTTCAGCCAAACACCCGAATTTCTTACATACAAAAGAAACAGTCGGTCAGACACACTTGAATTTAATTTTATATCTTAACTATCTTGTAGAGTTCATAGCAGTTGGTTTGTTCTGTCTGTCTTTAGGAAACAACCTGCCAAGTAAATAATGCAGAAAAGAGAAGCAGTTTGTTATTTTATAGTTTGGGGATTTCTGGAGATGTGCAATGGGTCTGTTTTGTCCTGTAAACACATGTGAATAATCCAGGTCCAGAGAGTATAAACCCTAGTTTTCCATCATAATGTTCACTTAACCAGGCTATCAGCATTCCCTCTGTGCTGTGAAGCTGGAAATGCAAATTGTTGAACTTAATCTCTGTACAGTGGTTTTTACTTTCTGGATCTGGATTATCCTCTTTCTGCATAAAATATTGAAAGTGTGAGGACTATATGTGTAATACTGTATAGCAAATAATAAATAAAGCTGAGAGTTATGCAACTCTGGCTGGTGCTGGTTTAAGATACTTTGTACGGTCAGCCTCTAGGCTCAACAGTCACCAGCAGGCCTGTTTCTGATGATAAGCCTCCCATGACTTGTTTATTTTATTTATTTTTTATTCCCATACGTGGGAGGTTATGTTAGATACCAGCCTGTTCTTACCTTTCAAAGATGTTTTAGGCAGAGACAAGAAGCGATTGACCTTTGCTCATTTCTACACCCAGATCCTCACAATATACAATATTATTTGGGGTTATTTTAAAATTAAGTTTAATTGTAATATACAGCTGTTTATTCCAGAGAGATTTTATTTGCTCCCCCAGGAGCCTGAACTTTCCTCTCTTCCTGAAGATCAATTCTCTATACATCTTATAAATCATGATACATATTTGATTTTGTAGCTTATTTTGATTTGCTAAAAGTCATCTCGGATCCCTAATGTAGTGAAGGTCGGGAAAAGCAAATTCTGGCAGCAGTGAGTCATAATGTGAACAGTTCCTCACTGAAACAAGAATAAAACACTTATCTAATGTCACCAAAATCCCTTCATAAACATGGGTCAAAAAACTACCACTAAATCACAGGAGGTGTATATTATTTTAATAGGTAGCTTACAATTTCACAGATTCACAACTTTTTAAGCATTTACTAAAACATCTGGTGGTTACATCCTGTAGAGCTTGGAGGAGTGAAGATTTGCCTAAACCTGTAAAGAGGACATTATAGTAATCTAAACAGGTCCTGACATGCATTTGTGACATCCCAAGATGACACACATTGGGATGTCACAAATCCTGAGGGGATCGGGACGAAACAGATTCAAGAAACGGATTGGCAAGCACTTTTATTCTCCATGTAGACCTTTGTCTCCACATGACCTTAGGTGCCTCCCATTTCCGGGACCTAAAAGAAAGACAATTATAGAGGTATCATTGCACCAGCATGCGGTGTCACAGTGGCAGTTCAGCCCAGTACACCTGTTTTTGGTATAACACTCATCTTACTGATGACTATGACATTGTTTACCTAGCTACTGCCACTTTTTATTAGAAACAAACTTACCGTAAGCTAAAACAGGAGGCATATGTAGCATTACATATTGCTATTGTTTACTTGTGCGTTACGATTTTCTTGTTTCCTATTTGACAAAAATGAAGCACAAAAGAAATAAATGGATCAAATGGAAGAATATGATTAAAAAATATATCATACATAATCACAGTGAAATTGACTTTGATTAAATTGAAATGGTACTCATATAATTTCAATGATGCACATTGGTGCAGATTGTAGTAGTGGTGCCTTGCAGAAAGGAGTTCCTGGGTTTGAGTCTCAGCCTAGGATCTTTCTGTGTCCACAGAGAGAACATGCTCCCACAGTCCTAAAACTCTGAACTACCATTATGCATGCACAATATTTTGTCTCTGCCCTGCCTTTTACCCATATACTGCTGGACATGCCGTGTGAAACTGATTGATAAGTGAAAGAAGATGAATGGATGGTGCTCATACGATTATCTTTACAGGAATACAGTTGTAATCATTTAAAATTATATACCGGTACATACAGTTAATCAGTACTTTGCAGTCAGCAAAGTAATATCATATCATTCATACATTTTTTTTTTTGTTGTGGTCTTTCCTAAGAAATTCATATTACAATGATAAACTTTTGATAAGAGGATTTTTCTCTAATTCATATGGATTTAATCTAATATTTTTGGGGGATCAACTTTGAACTTTTTAATGAATGTTTGTGTTGAACTTTTAGCGAGTGTGAGATTTGCAGGTTAAGGCTGAAAGGTAAGATGATGAGCACCCACTCGGCTAAACTTGAAAATCCTGTTCATGACTGCTTTTCGTGCAAGAAATCTGAGCTCAGGAACGTTTGCATTAGGCATTGAACTAGTGACGTTAAACGCTGCTGCCACTGCTGCAGTTTCCAGGACAGCTGTATTCTTAGAACTACAAAGTTTTCTGAGCAGTTAGGCACATAAAAGCCAAGACGTCGAAAAGAAAGCCAATTAGAGTTCAAGTTTTTCCAAGTATTGCACAATTATTTAATATTATAATGTTATATCTACTGTAATAACCAAATATATTAAAGTATGAGGTTATATATTTAATCCTAACAGAAGAAAAAAAGAGAGAAAAACTTTCTTTTTCTGCTACAAATTATCTTATCCAATGGGTTTTTCCTGATTTGTTGTGGAAAAGTATGACAGCCCAAACTCAGAGGAAGTAAAATAACTTTTATTTCCTGGCATCCCTTGTATCTTTTAGAGGTATAAATAAACCAGTTGCTTTTTTAAAGAACTTTTTGAAGTTCTTTCTGGAGAAAGTTAAAACAATATCCTAATAAAAAAAATCTAGACCAATAAAAAATATTTTATAATAATAAAAAAGAAACAAAGAAACATGATGTGGTCTGCTGCTTTAGGCTGCTTGCTTTACAGTTCCACATGATTTGCATTGAGAAAAGGTATACCACATTCATTGGGCTCCTGACATCCAGAGAGTATTTTCACTGGCAGTCTAGGAAAATTCTCTGTAAACGATAAGTTTGGATGACAGTCCCAGTGTTTTAGCACTTACTGCAAAGCTCAGACCAGCTTACATCAGCTTTGAATTAATATCAGGATGCTTGTGAGAGACAAAGTTAAAAGAAACAGATTTTTGTCTGAGCTAACATGTGATATCAACAAAGTAAGGGGCATCACTTTTAACCCATATTTTACACTCAAATGAATACTTTCAGCAGAAAAAAAAACACAATAAAGATCTTCTATTTTTGTCCACATATGTTAGCTCTAAAATTCAAAGAAAACCAAAATGTAACATTTCTGTACATCTGTGCAATTTAATTGGCTTCCCAAGAATGCATAATTACAGCAGAGCTGAAAAAGAAAGTTAGCCACACTGTGCAGTTTTACAGTTCACATTTTTGGGTAAACTCAACCAGAGGGGAGGAGCAGTAATTCCAAGTCTATAAATGTATCTGCAGAGAAACTGAAGGGCTCCTGACCAGCATTTACTGTAAACCATATGTACATTTTCAGATATACGATTAATCATTTGGTAGAACAAAGCTTTCACTTTTAGCCTGAAAATTCATAATTTTCAATTAGGAAATGTGTTCAGTTCAGATCAACTCGATTCAAAAATACACAACTGATTCCAAAGAACAAATAAAATGTTCTTGTAAGTCTTTTAGTTTTTTTTTTATGGAGCTAAAGTAGTAAGAGCTTGAAATGACATTGAAAAAGAGGCCTCTGCTTTGGAAAATAGGACAAAGAAAAACTAAACACAGATCATTTAATCACTGAAACATTTCAAACATTGTAAAATTAGTCACTGAAATTTGAAATATTTTTAAAAATCAAAAATTGCTGCTGATATACTAAGAAAGTAATTATTCTATGATGAAGCTTTTCTTCAATTGTCATTGCAGAGTTTTTTTCATTAATCATTAGACTATAAGCTGATACTGTTCTGGTGCCAGACAGGGGTAAGCTTTCCTATACTCCTTATCATCTACCTACAGTCTAATTCAATTCATTTAATTTATATTTTAAAAAATTACAACAGCTGTCATCTCATCAAACTGTCAGATTGGTAAAACGTTTTTGTTTGGACCTGTTCCAAAAGGATGCGCTTGTAGGGACAGAAGATGTTAGCTTGCATTTCTTCATTCCTTCATTCCATTTCCTCACACTGGCTATGCATACAGCGACAATGGAAAGGAAAAAAAAAAGACTTATTTTCCTGGGGGTCAAAATTATGAAATGGCTTTACCAAAAAAAAAAAAAAGTGCATGATTAGGCCTCAGGACATCTGTGACTAAGGAAGCAGCAGACAAGGTTAATGGTCCAGCTCGGAATATTGCATTTACATGTTTGTGGGCCTGGAACACAGTACAGCTCCACCTAGTTATATTCTTCTCTAATAAAGGTTGCGATGTAGTTCCAGGACCCAATCATTTTCATAAACAAGTAACAGAACAACACCAAACACAAACAGTACTTGCTTATATGTAAGGTATCTAGATATTTCTCTTCTTTCTTGAAGAAAGCTGTCAGTGCTTTAAAATCCAGAGAACTGAAGAAATGTTTTTGATGAGAAGCCTAAATTGCATTCAAAAACAAAGGAATTTATATTGTGTTTAAGCACTATGGATTGTCATGACTCCAAGTCTACACCCGAGTCAAAAGGAAGGTGTGTCTTATCAGTCCATCTAAGGATGGTTTCAGTTTTGGTATCTGCCTCACTGCTTGACTTCTTACTATTAAATATCCTTTATTCTCATCTTACCTTTCATTTAAAGTTAAAATCAGTAACTTAGTTCCCTTTGGAATTTCCCTTTATGTGGTTTGATGTTATGTTTGCTGCTGTTAATTTTGCTTACTTTGTTTATCCTTAAAAAAACATGTTACTATGATTATTAGAAAGGTAGTTATTGATTATATAGTCTACTAGTTCAACTATGTTAACATTGATATGGAAATGAGGTTCATCCATTAAAAAAAAAAAAAAGAATTAAAAATGTAGTGATTTTCATACAGTTTTTTTCATAATAAAAACAAAACTTTAATTAATCCCCATAGGGAAATTCAGTTTCAGTATATATATGTATAAAACTCATTAGTTTAATCAATGTTTACACTCAGACATTTATTAAATCAATAATTTGGGGGGATTATAGTTTCCTAACCTAACTAGAAGTATCCTAGAATTCCTGTATAAACTCTGCTTTAACTTCTCACTATTAAATAATTCTGCCTGTATACAGTTCAAAACAATACTCTTAGAAAGTGAATGGATTTCCTGTTAGATGTCTTGTCATAACTTTGTGGTGTAATAAATTCAAATGAACAAAAGAAAAACCCTGACTTAAATAGGACATGCATGTTACTGTTAGAAGAAAAGTGGGAGTTGATTAAGTAACCATCATTTCGTTCATATTTGTACCAGAGATATTTACTAAGTGGAAAGAAAGCTAAGACACGTTTTCACCTGTTATATCAAACACTGATCAAAGAATCATTGGATCTGATGACTTTAGGTAGAAAATAACTTAAATTGCATTGGGATAAGTCAGACTGAGACGTGTTTGATTGTGAAGCAATTTAATATTTAACAAAACATCTTAGTCTGTAATACAAGCACATTATCAAACAGACAGCTTATATATACATATATATGAAGTTGTTTGTAAAAGTATGTAAGGTGTGTTTTTAAGTCAAAGGTTTTCATAGATTGTTCTATGACATGTACGAAAAACTGACATTAATATACCAGTATATTCTTTCTCATCTGTATGCATCAAAAGCATGCTCTTTTCCCTTTTAAATCAAACTACTTTTCATCAAGCAATCTAGTGTCCCCTTTTTATCAAAGTAGATAATAATCCATTTAAAAAAAAAAAAACACATTATCACTAACCTCTACAATTCAAGTCAAATCCCTCCTCAGCATGCATTCATGTACTATAAATAATTGTAAGTCATTAAATATCAGGTGCACTGAACAATAAGAAAATCCAAAAGATGAACACAATTGAGGCATTAGTCCACAGCAGAGCTTCCAAAATATTTCAGCATATACATTTATTCATATAAAGTGAAGAAATGTTATTCAGTTTTTAATTAATACAATTTAGTTAGTAATTTAAATATATTTTTAATAATTTAGTGGGATATTTATTCTGCATTTTACAATTTAATGTTTTTCTAAATATTTGAATCATGCATTAGATAAATAAAGTGTTGCACCGATTTATTTCAAGGGACAATTATTTACTTATTCATATTTTTGTATTTTATTATATATTTTGCACCTACTTTTACCTCAAGGATACGGTTACGATAGCCGTCCCATCACTGTCTAATTGGTGTCTCGCAAATGAAACCCCTATTTGGAAACCCCTGCTCTGCAGCATGGCTTTATGCATTGTGTTTTAGTTTTCAGGTCAACCACTCGTACATAAAGCCCAAAACACAAAAACAAAATTATCAAATAAGCCGCAAGAAGCCAGTAGTGGCAGTTCTGACAGATACCCAAGGGAAGCACTGCTTATTCTGTATCCTCAAAACCAAATGGATAGAATAAAACCACAGAATCATTTAATTCATGTAAAGCACTTTCAATTTTCTTCGTACTGAACTGTGTCATACAAATAAACTTGTCGTGCCTTACAGAAGATAAATGTTTTATCTTCATTCATGAGCGTCTCTGTTTAGTAAGAAATTACCCAGTTAAGATATGATTAGTCCCATTTATGGGAAATGCAATGTGCTAATCAGATTAAAATCTGCAGAAACATTAGCTGTTAAAGCACAAAGAATAAGGATCATCTGCTCAATATTGATTGGACATACAAATAAATATTAGTTGCTCTTGTGATTCTACCAACCCATATGGTGCTCAGGCATAGAGCCTTATGATCTATTTCAAACACTGCCTTATAGAAGCCCTTTATGGTGATAATGTTTTCTTATAAGATCTCAAATCAAGGAGTAGAGGGGTCAGTATTTTCTGCAAATAAAAAGGAAGCACATCTCAAACTGAAATGTTTATAACAGGAAATAACTAGAATGGTTACGAGTGGTAATCGCTTCTGACAAGTCCAACAGTAAGAGTCCACACGTATGGATAATCTCAGCTTAATCATTGGCGCCTTAATCTTTCTACTGAGCAATATTATACAAGTTAAAGTCAAAGTTAAGAACCGCATACCTTTGATAAGGATAAATTCAAGGGTTCTTTACCACAGCTTAGGTATCGGTATACAGTACATAGTATGCATGCAATGAAAAGTCAGCTAATGATTCAGCGATGTGATCGACCTGTAGTAGTCTGTGTGGGTAGGGAGTTTTTCTCTTATTCTTCTCAATGTTGAACCACACATTATATGCTGAATCTTTAGCAGTAATCCAGTGTTTTGCAAAGAGGTAAAGTTGATTTGAGAAAATGATACAGAAAAGCACGTTTGACATGCAACATTTTAAGAAGGGACTTCTGTTTACATAAGTAACCAAAAAGAGAAGAGATAGAAGCATGTATAGGGTGGAGAATGAAAGAAATGAATTTGATTATTAGGTAAAAAAAAAAAAAATACTCATTAAGCTTAGTTCAAGTACCATGTTACATTGTAGCCGTTTACAGAACTTTTACACAAACAAAAAGCTTCTAGATTCTGCCCCGGCCATGCATAACTTCATTGAACATCTTCAGTTGAAGTTTTGTTTAAAATATTCATGCAGTAAAAAAAAAATAATAATTACAACAATTATAAACAAATGCATAAGAATAATGTACAACTTTTACATCTCCAGGGTTTGGAGTGTTTAAATGTACTTGTTTCATCCGTCACTGGTCACTTACAATGAGTCAGAGGGATCTGATGACACTTAAAACAGGATGAAGAGGAGGTGGGGATGGGGGTGGGGGGTTCTCCCATTACCCAAGAATGGGAGTAATGTGCCCAAATGGATGAAATCCTAGGAAACCGGACATCTTTACAGCCATTAGGGAATTTTAGTAGTGCATAAAGTTATCTCATCTCTGAGCTAATACCCTGTAGTCTCTCCTCACAAATTACTGTTGAATCTGAGGAAACCAAAATCGACTGACGGTGCTGGAGATACGCTGAAGGCTGGTCCTTAGTCTCCACAATGCGTCTATGTATGTTGACTCCAACTAAGACAGCAGTTCTGTCAAATTTAACACAAGATGTTGTTTCATGAATCCAGTGAGCCTTTTTCATCACTTTAAGTTTCCTCCGAGGCTGGCGGACTGGTGCCTGTGTCCTGATCAGAGTTTAGTGGCCTGGCATTAGCAAGCATTGACCGCTGCCTCCGGGTACCAGTGCCATTGCAGCGCATAAGGTTTTTGATCGTTGTCCACATCTCCTCGTCTTTGTAGGAGTAAATGCAGGGGTTCATGACTGAGTTGGCAACAGCCATTAGAAGCATCAAGCTCTTCAGTTTCTTGACTTTACACTGCGCACAATTTACCCCGTCCAAGAACATGACCACAAGGCCAGGCGTCCAGCAGATCAAAAAGGCTCCTAGCAACAGAAAAAAAACGGATCATGCATATTATATTTGAAATATATGCATATTGTAAATTCTATATATTATCACAATAGAAAGTAATTGCTCATTTTATACTTTAAATCATTAAAACAAAACATGGTTTATTGAGTGGATTTCTATATATCACTTGAAATAATAAGATATTAAGGTCTGAACTAACACAACTAACAAACTAACCTTGCCATATACAGGACATATAAGACAACACAATTAACAACTTTTTTTTATAATGTCTGACTAAGCAGGATGAATTAATGGGTATAGGACAATGTTTTTTGTTGTTTTTTGTCTTTTGCAGCATAACTAAGTTGAAACAAAATACTTAATCTAAAACCTTATAAATTCAAAATGACACTGAGGAAAGAGCCAACATTGGTTTGTCAAATAGAAAATGTATGAAAATCTAAGATATACAGAGAAATAAGCAAGAGAATAGAATTAAATATTTTTAAATCGAACTGATCCATGACCAGCTGGCTGTGGACTGAACAATTTCTATCTCCTTCCTGATCTGTAGAGGCATTACAGGACATCAACCACAACACTCTTCAGTGCAGATGGATGCTACAGAAAGAAATTCAGCTATTCTCAGTATTAGTGAGGGATGGATCTGTAAATTCAGAAGAGGCATAACATGCATATGAAGAATCAGTAAATACAGTGTATTTTTATTAATGTCTGCTTTTTAGTGTTGTGTTAGTAATAGTGCCAGTATTTAACTCCCTCCCCTCCGTTGTGGAACATATTGGATTAGGAAATGTTTACACCCTTTGCAAATGTTGCAGTTAAGGAACTTGCTAGGGGATATTTACTCCTACTTATTACATTAAGTGCACTAATTATTAATATTTGATTCTACAGGCAGCTTTAATATAAGCTTAAAATAACAGTGAAATCCTGTTTGACTGCAGATCTTTCCTATACCGACTCATTTATTTGTCTCAAACACACACAGCAAGCGAATGACTTATACCAATAAGTAATGATTCATGCTCGATGGGTGACTTAATTTGGAGGTTCCTAACTGCTCTAATATTTGATTATTATAACAATCTAATATAATTAAATCCAGCACAAAGAAACATTAATCCCGACAGCGATACAGTAAATCCAAACTGTTTCTCATTAACATTGAGTGCCCAGAAAGAGGTAAACAAGTTACTATGCAATGATTTATAAAGTATATCCTGAGATATGCGATTCTTTTAAATTAGACCTTATCCAGCTCAACATCTCAAAGGATATAACAACTTTTTTTTTTATATTTTCATTGAAATCTCTGAAAAAATTCAGTTTTACGGGGCTGTTTTTTTTTCTTCTTTATTTTCATATAAACGTTATATTGAAGGGACAATTCAACATTGAATGTTTCAGGAAATTAACAGAAATGTTTACTGATAGTTCTTAAAAAGTTAATTTGAGTTGATTCAAATCTAAAGTGACAAACTGAATAATTCTAAAATTGCTATTTAGGAAACCAACAACAGAATCTCTGTTTGCTGCATCTCTGCAGTAAACAGAGATATTTTGAAATTATTCACAAAATCATTTTCTGTTCCGTCTGTCTGGTCCCTTGTGAGTTTTCCTGCAATCATACACACCTTTTCTAAGGAAAAAAACTTCCTTATCACTTTGGTGAAGCTCTTCCTATCTGAGGATTTATTAGAAGAAGGCGTGCCGTGGTTCCCTGCTAATCTCCAACCTCGGCCGCTCTCAGCCTTTAACTCACATTAGTGATTCACAATTCCAGTAAGAAAAAAAGCATATTAGCCATTTACTTAAAACATGTTGGGGCACAAGCTACAGAAGTGAGGGAGCTACAGGCAGCAACATGCCCGTCAATTTGACTCTATATACAGCAAAACAAACGTGTCTTACTTCACTTTGTTTGCCCGTGCACATGTACAAACATACAGACAAGGTCAAGCAGAACCATGAAAGTTTAGATATTATGTTTGCAGAATATGTTTAGGCTAGAAGAACAAAATATTGACTTTGCTCTGATTCTTTATGAGAAATTAAATATCAAATGATTGAATCAATCTTTGAAAACTAGGGTTTGTTTGTCCTTATTTGTCATAATTTTTTTGGATATCTTATGAACAAGCTGCTTTTGTTACTTATTGTCTGATGCTGGTTGCTTGAATAGGTGGAAGTTTTATTTGTTGCAAAAAGTCACTTCTATAAAACTTTTTTTATAGACTAAGTTGAGCTTAAAGCATATTTTTACAAAACAAGTCATTAAGAAGTAGCATGTAGAGTCTGGCTGCTTTAGTTTTTGTACATGCTGTTTACTTCCAGGTGCCTTTATTCATTCCAGTCTACCTTAAACAAAGCTTGAGGGGTTTATCTGCATCCTCAAACTGGTTTCTCCAGTTGAGCAGACGGCTTTATGTCGGAACAAAGGTTTTTCTTTTCCTTCTCTATTGTAAGATGTCTCTATCAGTAAGATCTAGGGCTGTGAATACTGCAAACAGGTTCTGTAGAAAGTTAAAAGGAAATCAATTATAATGTTTTGAATGATGCAGCGAATACAATTAATGTTTCAGGTTTCAAGGGGAGCATAAAGACAGAAACAAAGTCTGACACAGAAACTTTTGCAGAGCACCATATAAAAGGCAATTGACAGAATCTTACAGTATTTTATTTTTCCTTTTTTGGTTGGAGAGTAGGGTATGTTCACTGAAGGCCAATAGGGTTTTGGTAATGGTTGGCTACACAGGCTGTACAGCAGCACATTACATAGAAGATAATTACACGGCAACTTAGAGTAAAGGGTGTATACGGGCAGGATTGCATGGAAGCATGTGAAAAGAAGACGGCTCAATTTACAAAGGACTTTTTTGCAGGAGAGACCCGACTAACATGTCGTTCATATTTATATTTAGATGAAAACAGAAATGCACCTAGACTCCAGTGTGGAAAACAGTGGATTTTTTTTTTTTTTTTAAACAACAGGATCCTTTAATGAAAAGCAGCTAAATCAAAGGAAATGAGTGTGCTAACTTCTAGTCCATCTCTAGTTTGGTTTGGTTATTAAACGTTCTGTAATTTGCTTCTCTTGAAGTTCTAAAACACTTTCCTGTGAGACCTTTGCCTGGTATGTTTCACACAGAGATGACTTCATAGGAACACCTTTGCTGAGCTATGCAGTGAACTGATGCGACGCAGCGATAATTGTGAACCTTTGTTTACTTTCAGAAAGCATGTGGGTACTTTGGATTCAGGGGTGTGGCACGTAACACAGCCGATTTGTTAAATGACCTTTCCTGCTGAGTCAGCTGGGTTTCTAACATTGACCAAGGACCCACATCAAAACTCATCAACCCACCCAACCGTTTTAGTTTCTATAAGAAATTTTAAAGTGATAATGCACCAATCTTAATTGTGAGGTAGTGGCTCAAATGCATGTGTGAAAAACTCAATCATTGTTTAGTGTTTGACTTTTAGAATAAGTAGAGATAACATAGAAAAAAACTAAAATCTCAATAAGTCATTTTACTTAAAATAAGGGCATTTTTTCTTGAATAGATGAGGTAAATGAGACACTTTGCGAATGGAACACGACTATTTAAATTTAAAATAATAGTGCATATGATCTTATTATCCTTTTTAAGAGTAAAAACGAATTCCACTGGCAGATCAACTTATTTAAATACTTAAATTAAGGCTAAATACATCTAATTTAAGATTTTTTCACTTATATATTGATTGTTTTTGCAGTGTAGTTGCACCCAGAGGCTGAAGACCAAAGCCAAACTAGACCTACTGTCATGAAATAACTCACACTTCAACAATATCATAATTGCTGTTGTAAATATTATTTTCTTAATCTTAAAACCATTTTAATATTTGTATTTAGTGTTATTTTCACTTTTTTTACTCTAATTTTTTTAAATTAGAAAACTAAGCTAAGAGGTG
The DNA here is from genome assembly GCF_000732505.1 of Cyprinodon variegatus. Taxonomy (NCBI): domain Eukaryota; kingdom Metazoa; phylum Chordata; class Actinopteri; order Cyprinodontiformes; family Cyprinodontidae; genus Cyprinodon; species Cyprinodon variegatus. The sequence continues at coordinate 53,886 of NW_015150629.1, read as the reverse complement.
ACGTGGGGCTGGGATTTTAATGAAACATGCTCCAAACAAACATGTAAAGCAATTTTTGGTTAGAGTAAGAGCCTGGTATAAAAAGGAAGCAGTGTACATGAAAAAACAAAACAAAAAAACAGTAATTTAGGTGAATTCAATTCTATAGAGTTTTTAAACAGCTATAATTTTAATTAAATAGTTCCTTTGCTCTGAAACACTTTAAATCCACCATTTTCGAGACGTTTTCTTTTTCTTTTTGAGTAGCACTCACCGAGCACAACCATGACCGTCTTGATGAGCTTGATAGGCGTCCTCCTGCGGTTGATGGAGCTAGAGGTGTTTGACATCAGCATAGTGGTCTTCCTCTTAACATAGGTGTAGATCCGAATGTAGATCCCCACCATGGTAACAAAAATAATAGAGTTCGAAACTGACCAGAATATTAGGTAGCTCTTGCTAAAGATGGGAGCCATTGAGGAGCATCTATCCAGGTTACAGATGCAGTTCCAGCCCAGACTGGGCACCATGGCCATGAGAATAGAGATGCTCCAAACAAGAACAATCAATAATGTCACCCTCCTCTTGTTCAGGTTGCTGTGGACTTTCCAGTTCATTATAGAGATGTAGCGCTCCAGAGCTATAACAAGTAGATTAGCCAGCGAAGCAGAGAGACTAACATCTAGGAGTCCTTGGCGGAAGAAGTACTCATTGATACTAAGTGTTGGTGAAACGTCACCTGTGTTGAACATGAGGTACACATAGGCTATGCCCGCAAGGAAGTCCGAGGCAGCGAGGTTGGCAAGAAGATAGTAGAAAGGGTAGTGAAACTTCTTATTGGTGATTACAGCAGCAATGACCATACAGTTAGCAACCAGGATGAAGACACAGAAGATGGAGCCAACCACTTTGACCAGGGTGAGCATTTGATCACCCACAGGAACTCTCCCACCAGATTTGTTATAAAAGAACTCCATGGTCTCATTATAATGACAGGTGGCGTTCTCCTGAGCCATTTTTGAAGATTGACCTGGGAAATAAAAATAAAACATGAAAGAACAATTCACACATTTTTTATACAAGGATCACTATTGACTCATACAGGTGTGAGAATCTGCAAGGCATTATTATTAACTCGTGCATGATTAGTATAGCATAGAGGCTGATTCTACTTGAAAACAGCAGCAATATCTGACTGACTTCATTAAGCTTATAAACAAGGTATGCACTTCAAATTATATTTGAAAAATATGCCCTAGTAAAACTAAAAGGTGAATGCAGCCTTGATATATCAGATCATTGTACAGAGCAAGTTTTCTTAAAGGCAAAATAACTTTTAGGTTCAACAGGTTGAAGTGAGAGAACAGGAACATGTCAGACTGACAGTAAAGGAAGAAAGTCTGTGCCAAACTCCAAACTTACACAAGATATTAACTTCTACTATTTTAATATGAATGAAAACACCAGGCTGACATTTTCTTATCTTTGAGAAAATATTTGAAGAGTTTTTCACAAATATTACACAAAGCTTTCACTGAGGTTTTACTCATTACGCAACTTTAGAGCTCTGTGTCCTACTGAGCTTAAAGAAGAAGTTCACTCAGATCCCGGAATAATTTAAGAGAAAAACAAAACAAAAGTTGACTAGATACAATTTTTAAGTCCAGTCAAGAAGTATTCAATTGGAAGATTTACCTGTGGGAGGATTAAGGTATTCCAGGTGGGTTGCGTTAGAGAAAAAAACGTTGCGAAATGTCCCGTTGTGAGTAATTCAGCATTGCAGCAGTGTATTTTCCTGGCAGCTGTGTGGAGAGGGAAGTGGCAGCATGAAGCCTTGGAGCTGAACTGAAGGCAGGGAGGAGGCGCCTTCACTTTAACTCCAGCGCGCTGACGCACAGCGCGTGACACACCCACGCTTGGATTCCCCCCACAGTCCCCTCAAGCAGTCTACATTTCTACAGCCCCAAGTATACAAAGTTTAAAGTTTTCATTTTCCTAAATATATTTTCCTAGATCATAATGACACCGAACATAAAGACTTAAATTGATTTCCATCGTTTTATCTTCAAGCTGCCTCGTTTATCTATCCTGTATCTGTAACAGAAGGTTTAATTGGTGAAGATGTGTTGCAACAAAATTATTGCATTATTTTAAAAGATTACCATGCAGCTATATAAACTTATGTAAAAATTCTTCATCCATGGCTTTTTTTGTGCGTGTGTAAACAATGAATAGGAACTCACAAATGTATTTGGTCAAATAATGCATATAATGAAAAATAGGCATTGTTGTTTCCCCCTAGAAAAATATTTTATTGCAAAATTTGTCAAATAAATCACATCTTGCTCTCCAAAGGACACATTTCTGCAAAATGATCAAGCCCACAGACTGCTTAAAAAGGCAGGAAACTTTTTTTTTGAACATTCTTTATTTAAGAATATAATAAATCCTACATATATACACATTTATCTTCATATATGCAACTATAAAGAGCATCAAACCCAAGAGTAGTGGAGAAAAAAATAAAATAAAATAAAAAGGGATGGGGCTCAGCAAACATTGAAATCTTTTTAAGCAATTGACAGTTCTTAGAGGGGTCTTTATTAGCTCCCATAGACAGGAGGTGTAAATGTCTAGTGTACCATAAAAGAGGGGAAATACAAACAAAGGGGGCTGATATCATTTTTTTTGTTCAGCATATGAGGCTCTTTATCTGTGTGGCCATCCAAAGTAGGTGATAGCTGGGGCCCACACTTCTAAGAATATGTCCATTTTCCCATGAAGTTTTGCTGTTATCGTCTCCATTTTACACACATTCTTCAACCTTTCTTGCCATTGTTGAAGGGTTGGGGGCAAAGGTTTAAGCCAAGACAGAGATATCTTTTCCCTTGCTACTAATAGCAGAATCTGTAGTAATTGGGCTTCCCTTTTCCCAATATTTTCTTTTGGGATCAAACCTAATATATAGTACAGCTGGTTCAGTGGTAAAGTAAACTCAAGTATTCTTTTAATTTCTTTCTGGATCCCTTGCCAAAATGGAATCAGTACCGGACAGTCCCAAAAAAGGTGAGCGTGGTCCCCAATCTGATTACAGTTCCTCCAGCATAAATCTGAGACATTTCAGTCATATTTTGAAATACTGAAAGGTGTTTTAAAAAATCTCATTCTTAATTTCCAGTTGAATTCTTTCCATCCTGGGCTGTGGGTAATCTTAAAACCTTTTTCTGAAATCTCCTCCCATTTCTCATCTTCAATAACAACGGTCATGTCTAGTTAAAATTTTTGCTTTATATCCATAGAATTGTCAGAGAAGTGTCCCTGTAGATGTTTATATATATTAGATATAATCTTCTTTTTATTATTTTCCTCTACACATTTTATCAGAAATAGTTCCAAACATAGTGTATTATGTTTCAAAGTAGGCCATTCTTTGTGTGATAAGAGGTAATCCCTTAATTGTTAGTACTTATAGAAGTATTTTGAATGTAATCCATATTTATCTTGTAGTTGTTTAAATGACTTCAGGTTTTCTCCAGTAAATAACTGATTAATTCTTAAAAGGCAGGAAACTTTTTAACTATACCCTGAAGTCCAATGGAATCGGTTACATTAAAAGGCCAATTTTCTACTATGTCAAATTTGATTTGGCTTGTTCACACTGCAATGAGTCCCCTTTAACTCAACCTTTGCCTGCATAAATTTTGTGTTTGTTTTAAGCAAGGTCTTGGTTTCAAAGTTTATTTCACAGAATCGGGCAGCTGGTTCCAGAAACCTTCCTGAAGCAGCTTCTCTGGATGTCTGTGCAAACCTACAGAAGAAATTAAAGCATGAACCAACAGATCTCACATTAAAAAAAGCCACCCGCATGGTTACCCAATGAGGTCATTAATAATGACACCTGGATTCAAAATCATTTCTGGCAAGTTAAAGGGAAAGCCACTGTGCTCCTGGTTAGAAAATAGTGATAATGATGACATCAATAATTACATAATTCTAAGCAGTTTGGAGAATGGCTGATATCATAATTTGGAGAATGTTTCATAAATGTGCGTGACTGGTGGTTGTGACCAACATTGTTTAGCAGGATTGTGTAATATCTTTGCACGAGCAAACTGCAGATTACAAATAAATCAGTTTCACAAGCAACATGCAGCTTGTCCACCAATATTCTGTGCAGTCTACTCTTATAGCAGGCTCTTAGCTTTAGCACCAGCTGCACAGTTTACAGGATTTGGAAAATGTAAACTAAAACTGCACTTAAACACATCAGGGCCACTTTTCAAAAAGCAGGGTTAGTTCTAAGATAAATTCTTAAGTACACTGGCTTTTTACATTTCAGAAAACTAAGAAGCCATTACACCGAGAAAAATGACAGAATATAATAACGTTTTTTGAAGTAAGCCCCAGTATTTCCAAGTTTTAAGCCAGGACTTACAAAAGATGTGTTGGAAATGGCTTGTCTTTTTCTGAGAGAAGCTGGGTCATCCAAATACCTTAAATTGTATGTCCTATTAATTCACCTTTCCCATTGTAAACAGTAAAAACACTATCCATAAGCATGTGGCCGCAGAAGACAATCACTTGCACTGTGTCATTGACTTCAGAGCAATCCTTTAAACGGAGCGTGCATGCAGCGACAGTGGAGAGGAAAAACTCCCTTGCAATAGGAATAAACCTCCAGCAAGACCAGGCCTGGTGAGAGCAGCTTTATACTGAGGCCACCTGGGGGTTTGAGACAGAAGCAGACATGCAAAAGGAACACAGTGCCTGTAAATTTAATGGTCCAATTAAGGTAATTTAAAAAATCAGGACATTTCCTCACTTTCTAAAAAAAAAACCCGGGACGCCCGGGACAGGACGTGAAATACGGATATGTCCTGGGAAATACGGACGTTTGGTCACCCTAACTTATGTGGAATATTCAAGTACCACCATGACGGACAATAAAAATACTGCAATATGCTAATTTTGCCACGGAAATAGTTTGCAATGGAAAGAGCTGTTTATTATGTATAGTTTGAATGATAATTATGTTTTTATATCTACCTCTACAAACATGTTTAAACTATTGTTGAACAATAAATATTGTAAATTGCAGTATTTTGCAGCCAAAAATAATTGCTGTGGATGGACTCAAGGCCATATGTAAATGCAATGTATAAATAATAAAAACTGCTCTGTAGAAAATGACTTTAGTGAACAGAGTATTAGTACGTGTAGTAATAGGAATTGCGATACAATAAAAAAGGGACTTAATTTTTAAAAACTTGAATAGTTGCAGCTCTCTTTGACCATCCTATTAGAAATGTATGTATCTATAATATTTTATAAGAAAATAAGAAGCTAATAAGATAGATGTGATAGACAATGAACAATGCCTAGCTGAGTAGGGGACATCTTCAAGCTAAGATAATTATATGCACCAAAGTCGGTATAATTATTATATATTACAAGAGTTTATTATTTTAAACCATTGTAGTATTTGCAACGTTTTTTAGTGTCTTTGCAGTAAAAGGTTGTTACAAAAGGTTTATTGGTAGATTTGGGACAATTATTCAGTAAAAAAGGTGCTGCAGATATTTCAAAGGGCAACAAATTTGAATAAATTATCTAAACAAGAAACAACAAATAAAAAATATATATATTTCAAGAAGAATGGGCATTTTCTAAACATCAATATGCCCTTGATCAATTTGATAAAGAGCTGATTCTGAGAAAAACAGGCTGAAATGTACACAGGAAATACTCCAAGATAATTAAGAAAATAACACAGAAACAGATTCTCCCAACAACTATGTGGCAAACCATTTACACTGATAAACATTTTATGCCTGGTAATCACAAATCTTTAATAAAATGTAACTTTTTTCACTACTTTATTTACATCCCTAAGGGGATTTTTCTAAGACTACAGTTGTACAATTTCACCTGTCACAGACCAACTTGGTCTCTCACTTCCACAAACATTAGCATTTTTAAGGATGTTCATCACAAGCCTCCTGAAAAACAAAACTATGACTTTTTCAACCAAGAGCCATCTAAGCACAACACTAGATCCTCATTTCTCTCCATATCCACCCTGCGGCTCTTTACATCATGTTATAAAGTGAATTTAAAAAACAGACTTTAAAAAGCCCCAAAACAGGAATTAATAGTCATTGGGGATAACACATTTTGTGTAAGAATTTCCATTTCCTGTTTTTTACTCTTATGGTAGTTTTTATTTTAAGAGCATAAATATTTGTCAACATGCTCTATTTTTGAGCCAGAAAACCAGATAGTCAAGTTCTTTTTCTTTTTTCCCTTTAAGCATCATGCAGCAAACCACAACAACCTTTTGGATAAATGAATTTTTAAAAGGAGGGAAACATTTTGGGGTTCTTGCATCTCAGCTTCCAGCTGAAGCTGAAGAAAAGAAATACAATTTAAAGTTAGAAAAAAAAAACGCAATCATTTAACTGAATAAGGATAATATTTCATGCTTTAGGATCTCATGTTTCCTCATCTAATTTATTCCCACACATCGAGACAAAGAAACTCCATAGATCGATTTAGTGAGATTGAAGTTGGCAACTGTCTCCGATTGTACAGTCCAAGTGAAGCAAGTGAATTAAAGACCTAGTGGTGTCATTAGTCATCAAGAGTAATTGCATTTACAGGATTGTCTGGTAACTGAAACGACACTTAAGATCCAGAGCAGGAAACCTCAAATGGCCTAGTGATAGACCACAGCCCTAATAGATGAGGAAAATAAATAAAATAAATTACAGGTTGGTATGAAATATCAGATCGGACAAACAATGTTGTGACACAGGACTTTCCAGAAGTAATAGTAAACCTTGTAAAGATTGCAAAAACAGGTCCCATATTAAAAAAAAATTATAAATATGAACTTTAACCAATGGGTAAATATATATATATATATATTTATTTATTATTTTTTTTAATATAAGATATATAAGTATTACATTATATAAACTCAAGGAGTCACTGTGTCACCTTTCACTGGGTTTGAAACATCTAGAGGAAAACATTCAAGAGGAAGAAGTGACTCAAATGTTACGTGGTGACGAAGACAATAATTGCCAGTCATTACCCCATGTTAGGAAATTGTCAGACATCTCATCTGATTACAAAAGTGATATAAAAAAAAAAGTCAACATGAAAGAGAAAGCATTTGTACTAAATTAAACTCGACACATTAGGAAGATTTTGAATTGTATCATCTTGCACATTAGAAAATAATCAGGGTAACTTTAAACCTCACAAATGATTAAAGATATCCTCCTAAGGAAAACAACAGAACGCTACGGAAAATGCCTCTGGTTTAATTTCAGCTTTGGTGTGGGAGCAGGGATTGTTTATTTGGAAGGTATCGCAGCAAAGATTGGGTGTGGGAAACCAGGGGGATGTTTCTCCTAGTTTTCAGCTCAACAGTATCTCTGTATTCAGTCCATCATTGGGAGTGTCTGCATACCTCCCACCACTAATTTCATTGCTCACAGACCAAGTAAGGCAAAGCCAATCCACAATGTGAAGGAAACCTCACTACAGACTGATGATGGGGATTGGCTCAGTGAAAAGGAATGCACATTGGGGAAAAAAAAAAAAAACAATAAAGATGCCTTGTTGGCAGCAACTAGATGAAAGATATGCAAAATGAGGTCTTAATTAAAAGTTGCAAGCAGAGTTTCTTCCTTGTACAGTTGAGTTGTTAGAGAAAATATGAAGCTGACAGAAGACAGTAATGCATCCAGCCTGAGATTCATTTCATTCCATTAAAAGGTTTTGACACAAATGCCAGTAATCAGTATTACATTAAAAATAAGCAACACCACACTACTATGTTAGTGTCAAAAGAACATGGATAGGCATGCCTAGGTTATTTTAAACCTAAACCTCAATCTTAAGGTATTAATGATTAAGAGCCTAATGGTAATGCCATATGAAAAGGTTTGGGCACCCCTGTTAATCCTAATTATTTTTTTATTTCTAAATATTTGGGTGTTTGCAACAGCTATTTCAGTTTGATATATCTAGTAACTGATGGACACAGTAATATTTTAGTATTGAATTAAGGTTTATTGGATTAACGTTAAAACAAAACTTGACAGGTGCAAACATTTGGGCACCTCAGCAAAAAGAGACATTAATATTTAGTAGATCCTCCTTTTGCAAAAACAACAGCCTCTAGTCATTTCCTGTAGCTTTTAATGAGTTCCTGGATCAAGGGATTTTTGACCATTCTTCTTTGCAAAACAAGTCCAGTTCAGTTAAGTTTGATGGTCATGGACAGCCTGCTTCAAATCATCCCACAGATGTTCAATGATATTCAGGTCTGGGGATTGGGATGGCCATTGCAGCACATTGTAATTGTTCCTCTGCATGAATGCCTGAGTAGATTTGGAGCAGTGTTTTGGATCATTGTCTGGCTAAAATATCCATCCTTGCCGTAACTTCAACTTAGTAACTGATTCTTGAACATTATTCTCAAGTATCCGCTGATATTGAGTGGAATCCTATGCAGCCCTGAACTTTAACAAGATTCCCAGTGCTAGCATTGGCAACGCAGCCCCAAAGCATGATGGAACCTCCACCAAATTTTACAGTGGGTAGCAAGCGTCTTTCTTGGAACGCCTTTTCATCAGTCCACAGGACCTTATTCCAAAATGAAGCTGACTTGTCCAAATGTGCTTTTGCATACCTCAAGTGATCCTGTTTGTGGTTTACTTGCAGAAAAGGCTTCTGTCGCATCACTATCCCATACAGCTTCTCCTGGTGCAAAGTGTGCTGAATTTTTAAATAATGCACAGTGACACCATCTGCAGCAAGATGATGCTGCAGGTCTTTGGAAGTGGTCTATGGGTTGTTCTTGACCATTCTCATCATTTTTCTTATCTGCTTCTCCGAAATTTATCTTGGCCTGCCACTTCTGAGCTTAACAAGAACTGTCCCAGTGGTCTTCCATTTCCTCACTATGTTCCTCACAATGGAAACTGTCAGTTTAAATCTCCGAGACAACTTTTTGTACCCTTCCCCTAATGACTATGTTGAACAATCTTTGTTTTCAGATCATTTGGGAGTTGTGTTGAGGTGCCCATGATGAATCTTCAGAGGAGATTCAAACAGGAGAGCAACTTTAAATACATTGTCTAATGATTGGATACACCTGGCTATGAAGTTGAAATCTTAATGAAGTTACCAAATCAATTTTGTGTTTCAGTAAGTCAGTGAAAAGTAGTTAAGGGTATTCACATCAATAAAATGATTAAGGTACCCAAAATTCTGCACCTGTCAAGTTTTGCTTCAATGCATATTGCACATTTTCTGTTAATGCAATAAACCTGAATTCAATACTGAAATATTGTGTCCATCAGTTATTAGATATATCAAACTGAAACAGCTGTTGCAAAACACACAAATATTTAGAAATAAAAATAATTAAGATTAATAGGGGTGCCCAAACTTTTTAATATGACTGTATTTTCAGTATGATTGAAGTTTATAAACAAGAGGTCAGAGAAATAATAACATTATTTTATTGATCTCACATTAGTGAAATGCATCTCTGCTTTTAACCCATGCCCTTGGGGAGCAGTGGGCTGCCATTATAAGGCACACGGGGAGCTGTGTGGGGTTAAGGTTCTTTGCTCAGGGACCCAGAGTGGCAGTCTGTGGAAGTGGGGCATTGACTCAGAACGTGTGGATTCCAAGTGCAATGCCCTAACCACAAGGCCGCCACTCCCCAGGCATAAATAAAGATAAAAGGTGTAGATAAATCTGCACCATAATGCATCTTTTTGCTACCAACTTTTCTGTCAGACCACTGTAGAGGTAAGCAGTCTATGTAGACCCCATGTCTTAATGTGACAGACTACTTTGTCATCCATTACATTTAAAACATAAATCAGATTTTTAGGAGTAGCATCTCTGTGGTGTTTTGGTTGTTTGTGTAAATATATTCATATATTTATAGACTATGTCCGGTCATCTTAGGTTTTCATAATCAATGTATTCAAAACTGTGAAAAAGGAGTCATTCTGGAAATTTGGCAATTATAGTTCTAATTTTTTTTTTTTTTTTTTGAGGTTTTTCTGACAGTAGGCTGACAGGAAAGCGGGAATTAGAGAGGGGAAGAGTCATGCAGCAAGGGACCAGAGGTCGGATTTGAACCCAGGTCGGTCACGTCGAGGACTAAGGCCTCCATACATAGGTCGTGTGTGCTAAACTCATGTGCCACCTGCACACCAATTATAGTTGTAATTAATGAGAGAATAGAGTATTACAAAGAAATAAATAAACCTACCGAGGCCAGGCTGCAAATACATCAACATGAAATTCAGCATGCTTGTTAATGACTGCCATCAGGAGCTAAAATGATCTGAAACATCCTCCCATTCCCACCCCCTGAAAACAACATTGTTGGAATTGTGAGCTTTAGAGTAAATGTTTAGGTGGCGAGTTCTAAACATTTATTCTAACCCAGCAGAACTGAGTCTGGTCCAAGTAACTGGTAAGGTTTAAATTTAACATCTGCCTTCATATCGATCCTTCACTATTCACTTACAATTTGTCTCCTACTTCTCCTTGGCGACAAATCCTGATAATAACTCAGTACTTCTTGAATGCAATATTGTGTCTTCAAATCAACATAATAAAAAGCAACTTAAAACATCAGATTACCAATTTGTCTGACTTTAACCTGCCTTTAATCAATGCTTGTTAACAGCAAGTGTGCCAGGATAAGATATTCTTAATACATTACTTTAAAAAAATTCTAATTCTTGCAAAGAAATCAGAATCACTTGGTATTGGTAGGACCAAGTTTGACTAAAACTACAAATCTCAAAGTGCAATACTATTTTACTGTGTTGCTTTGGGGCAGAACAGCTGATCATTGGTTTGGTTTCTCCTGGAGACCCTTACATAAAGTGCAAAGATGGTTTCTTTCCATTTCTATTTGATTTTTCTCCGAAAACATGTGTCTGATGTACCACAAAGATGGTTAAAGGTCCCATTTCAAAAGCCTGGTTGACATTTCCTCTTGTAAAAGTCAGTTTTAGGATGTTAAGTGAATCACTCAACTCATCATTTTTACAGGATCCGCTTCTTAAACACCACTAAAAACCATCAAACCTCATTATTATTGCATAACGGAGCACAGGTTGAACATTTTAGAACTTAAGTGTTAGACTTCAAATTTGCTTGTCTACCATTTGACAGCAAAAAGCCTAAACTTATCAATATTTAAGGCCAGTTTTCGGTTTGTGAACTAGTACTGTAGCTTTCGAGTGTTGCGGTGGTTTTCTCAGTTCTTGTTAGAATGCACCTCCTGAACTGAGTCTTCGTTGGGAAACTTTGGGATTTTCCATGAGCCTCAAAATAATATCCAACATGACTGTTACAAACTTATGCCTGCAGCAACATAATTAGCATTTTATCAGATTGCACAGGCAGTACAGCACAATCAGCTAAGGTGTTGCTACTGTACAGGAGTTCAACTAACTCTAACCAAACCCTACCCAAAAAATAGCTGCAGTCTTTACATTTACAAACATAACCCTGTTAATTTGAACATGGCTTAATAACCGGTACAGATTTTCTTCACACACACAATTTCTATTCAATATAATTATGACAACGTGCATATGGCTGAAGGGAGGGTGCAGTAAACGGAGATGAGAAAAAGCCATTTTTATCTCAGTTTTATTTTCCAACCATCAAGCAATTCATTTCCATATCAGGCTCAACCCAAAATGTCAGCATTACAGCTCAACTTGTAACAACTGTGTCCATGTTTGCAAATGAAACTAACAAGTACCACTTGGAGAGCAAAACCTCATCAAGAGGAAGAGCTGAGAAAGGTGGAGGTGTATGACCCCAGAGGCTGGTGCCTCTGACATTTAGGATCAACTTGTAAATCTCAGGTAGGCACATGACTCAAAATGGATTTCATGTTCCATACACACATTTTCCATCATAAGGGTTTGAACATTAGTGAAGTATCTTGGCATTGCTGTCGTACCGTTGGCAGCAGCAGCAGCGGTTTATAGAGTTACTGAGCTCAACTTCTGTTTGGCCATTTTCTTCCTGCACAGGAAAATCTTTATGACCCTGAAGGAACTTTTGCAAGTCAGTCAACGGGAACCCATGCCTCTGGTAGTTCTGCAGACAGAGACAAAAGAAAATATTTAAACTTTTCAGATAAAGTTTAAAATAATCTTTGAAACTGAACCAGGTAAAACACCTAAAGGTAACAGACAAAAAAAACAACAACTTTGATTTAGACTCATGAACAAATCGCAATTTAGGAGGGTTGTGACCATTTCAGTAAAATTAAAGCAAAGCACTAAAACAGGGAGGGTGGTTAAAATTAATGGGAAGATGGATGGAGCCAAATACAGGACCATTCTGGAAGAAAAAATGTTGGAGTCTGCAGAGACCTGAGAGTGGGACGGAGATTTATCATCCAACAAGACAAGGGTCCAAAACATTAACATCTACAATGAAATGGTTGTTAGGATAATTAAAGCATTCCTTTAACATGGTTCATAAATATACATATCTAGGTGTTAGAATGGCCAAGTCAAAGTCCAGAGCTGAATCCAATCGACAAGCTGTGAAAAGAACTGAAAACTGCTGTTTACAAATGCTCGTTATTCAACCTCACTGAGCTTAAAGCTGTTTTGCAAGGAAGATTGAGCAAAACTCTCAATGTGCAAAAGTAATCACAGCAAAAGTTGGAGCTATAAAGTATTAACTGACGGAGGCTAAATCATTTTGCACACTCAATTTAACAGTTTTTGTTTTGTTACAAAAGTTTAAAATATCCAATAAATTTTGTTCCACTTCATGATTGCATCCCGCTTGTTGTTAATTCTTCACAAAGGATTACAAATTTATATCTTCATATGTGAAGCCTGATATGTGACAAAATGTTGAAATGTTCAATATGGGCAAATACTTTTGTTAGACACTGTAAATGCCAGCTGTTCTCTTGCTGAACAGAACATTTTAGCTTAGTTTGCTCTTGTGTTTAAGAGGAGCTCAGACTGGTCCCAAAGGCTAGGTCACATGACTCATTCAATGACTTAGTGCAACCAATTAAAAACCAGAGGGGTCCAAACAAAGAAAAACAACAACCAGTAAAGGTCCGGAGACATTTTTAATTATAATGCCTTATTCTAAACAGCATTAAACACTGAAATAAAAGGAGGTGGTTATGCATCCAAGTTATACATTGAATTTTTAAATACAAAAAGATAAAAAAAAAAATAAAAAATAGAAAGTTTTTCCATTTTAAAATTTAAATTGTTTTTGATGTAGAGAACAACAATCTTTCAGTTTGGTATAAAGACAATTTCCTGAATCAATTTTTATGAACTTACCGTTTTTTTTGTTTTTCTTTTTTATGGCTTAACAAGAGCAGTGGGCTTTACGCCGCCCTGCAAGGCTTTAAACCTGGGTTTGAATGGAGACAAAGCCATTCTAAAGCACATATCAAGGTAGGGCTGGGCGATAATTCAATAACGATATATATCGATCGATAGACGTGTGGCGCAATAGAAA